>NC_022024.1:34908566-34921169 GCF_000317375.1 Microtus ochrogaster
AAATACAGAATCTGAATTATGTGTATTATTGTGTTTTCTTTGAATTTTTGGACTGTGAATGAGCTAAGTACAGAGAGACATTTCATTGTGTGGGCTGCTAAGCTAAACCAGCATACATATGTATTTTAAAGGTATGACTTCAGACTTTGGGTCTAAGGATTTGTTGCTTTGGAAAAGGGGTTCTTTTGTTTCAACAGAGAGATGCCACATAGCCACCACCGGGGAAAGACACCTCTGGAGCCCACCAGAACCTTGCCAGTAAGCCACAGCCACATAGCAATACACAGATTAATAGAAATGGGTTAATTTGAGATATAATAATAAGCCAGAAATACGCTTAAGCTATTAGTCAAAGAGTATTGCAAATACTGTAGTTCCTGTGTGGTTATTTCGTGGTCTGGGCTGCCGGGAATAAACAGGAGTCCTAGAATACATCTTTAAGCCGTATTCAAAGGAAGCTGTGTGCACGCTCAGTTAATGAGAACAGCAAAACCAGAAGTAACGGGATGCCTGTAACTCCAGCACTTGAGGGGCTGAGGCAGCCCAGGTTACCACACCCCAACAGAATAGTAAAATATTCAATGCTAATAAACAAGTGATAAACTTATTGAAAGAATTATGAAAATGCCCATCTGTGCAGAAAAGGCTCAAGCAGGAACGTGGACACACGCAAGGGGACGAGGGCTACCCTGCCCTCATAGAGCCACTGGCCAGGATGCACGCCTGTCTCGTACTGAGGTCCGGCCCAGTGGACTGGACAGGCATCCTGAAATCAGGTTGAGTACTGGCTCCGCCCATCGCCTGTGCTGTGGATGTGGGCACATTTCCACAACGACTGTGTGGCACAGGGTGCAGTGGAATCCAGGGTTGTGAGGGCTGGGACAGCTCATTTCAGATTCCTAGTAGTTCGGCTCCACAGAGGGTCATTTTTCCCTGTCCTTTAGTTACCTGGAGCAAGAGCTTTCTTGTTTTTTTCCAAAGCTTGTAATTGGAGTCACCGCCTGAAGAGCCGTCTGGTTCAGCTTGATGGCTACGGCCTACGTGTAAGCCACAAAACACACGCTTAGTCAGGGAAGGGACACCTACCTTGCAGTGGGGTGCAGGCAGGTGCCAATTACCTCTGGGTTGTCCGTCAGGTAGATCTGCCTGGAGATGTTGTTGACCGCGCATATCCACTGTGGAGGACATTAGGAAGAACACTGAGCCCAGCTGCTCATCCCAGGAGGACAGGGGTGAGACAGACAGAGCCTTACCTCTTCGTATTCCTTTCTGCTCTCTGCTTGGAGAATTATCCCCCTGAAACAAACAAGATGCATCAGTGCTTCCCAGGTCTCGGGACTAAGGAGATGTTTGCTAACAACTTGGCCTCAGGAAAGCAGCATGTCGGGATGGAAGGAAAGTGCAGCTTTTGGCCTGGCCCTTCAGTGGGACACATTATCTCCAGACCACGTTCTCTTCTGTACGTGAGAAGGCTGGACCTGGATCATCTAGCCTCTGACTACAAATGAGAATTGTCTTGATGCTCTTCCTAGGTGATCCAAGATAGGCCATTACCTGCCCCCTGTCCTTCTTTGAGGAAGGATCTAGCGTATATTCAAGCATTGAAAGTCCATACACCAAGGATGTTCCACCTTTATGGTGGCCTCAGCTCTCAGGGGCTCTGTGGTAGAGGAACACTGATGCCATCTGTGTACCTGGGAAGACATGGGACCACTAGAATCTGGGCATCTTAGTCCTGAGCCACTGGCCATTGTCAGGAAGAACAGTGTCTAACTGCTCTAACTTGGGGGAGGGGTGGCCCACAGGCTCCCACCATTCCCACCACTACCCTCTAGGCAGGCAAAGCCTGAGGTATTTCCTAGGATTTAGAACCCTAAATACAAACTGAAACACTGCCCTATATGAGGGGACCCACTGTGACAGCTACAGACTACCACATTTTCAGGTATCGCCTTTGGGCCCGCAAGTTCTCAAGGTGTGGGGACTGTGGTTAAATGACACTTCTGTAGAGAATGTTCCAGATGTAAAATGGACTTCTTGGATAGTTTCCTGAGCCTTGCTCTGAAACAGGGAGTCCCAGCTTTCTCAGATCTGACAAGCACCACCTGCTACATCTGTCCTATCCACGTCCCCTCCCCTCCCAAGACACAGCTGGATCCTCACGAGGTCCTGAACTAGGTGAGCTGAGCCCAAGTGGTCACTGTCTCTATTTACAGAGAACTAGAAACCATCCTTGGGAGGCCCTGCAGCGTGGCCTCTCCTGTGGAGGACTGGCGCGTGGCAACCTGGGCTAGGAGCCTTCCTTCTGTCAGGGCAGTTCTGACACTGTTCACCCAAGTGAGACACGGAGCCTACGGTTTGCCGCTGGGCGTGGAGATCTGGAAGCAGTATCGCCGGTCCTCGCAGTCCACGGCCATCACAGAGCAGTTGTCCAGGTCCTGAATCAGGCCTCCGGCCACGGCTCCCCTGGGCTGGCACATGAGGTTCCCGCCTTGCGTGAAGAAGTACAGCCTCTCCCAGGTGGTGGTGACCAGTCCTGTCTTGCTGTGGGGATTGCATGTGGAGGTCCATTAGCACTAGAGCACGGGATACCCTCCATACCATGCTGCCCGTTATTAGAAACTGGCGTGTTTAATGTCTTTGCATTAAACGAAAACTCTGAAACTCATGCCATGAACAGTGGCAGAAACACAGCCTAAGTCACTAGGAAGACGGCTCTGTTCCTGTGAGGAGTGACCGCGCCAAAGCCAGCACTGCAGGCACATATGCCTACTGTCGGCCTCCAAACCCAGCAGCCTAACTAGGACCCGTTCATCACAATGAGGAACCAAAGCCTGCATCCTTTCCCCAGGGTGTAGAATAAACTGTTCTGATTCTACCAGTCATGGGGTCACAGCGCCTCTCCCCCAATCCTGGGGCTCTACCTGGAGGACATTCCCGTTTGGTGGGCTGCATACCTGAGAAAAATGCAGCTTCTTGGCAAAAGTGTCACAACTTTGTGGACTGGCTCCTCCCTGCCACAGAACTAATGGGGACATTTATAGTCTCACACTGATAGGCCTGGGAGAGGCTTCACCTGCAGAAAAGAGCTGGCAATTTCTCAGATAAGCCTAATGATAGAGAGACTTATTTCACTATTAACTAAATAGCAACTATGTGCAAGACACTGTGGGTCTTGCTCCAAAATTATTATTTACACAGCAACTGCTAACCCTGGAGGGCCCCCCACAAACGAGAGCTCAGTCAACAGCAGTGAAGCAGGACTCATGCATCCTAGACCGGAATCCACCACCAACACCAGTGCGCTCCACACCTGACGGCCGCAGCCTCTTGGGATCTTAGAAGCAGGCGGACATTTAAAGACATGATCGTGACAGGTACAATCCAACCTGGAGAAATCTAACTGATATTGCCTCAGCACAGGCTCTGTGGCATTGCTCTTACCCTTCAGCCAGCAGGGGCCCAGGACTCAATGCCTGTAGCGACAACAATGACCATGAAGTCTAAACCAGGTGGCCTGTAGCCCCTGGAGTCCAGGATATTGTTGCCAGCTTTGTCTCAGTGTCAGGCCTGTCGCCCACTACCACCCACAGACCTCACTGGTGACATGAGAAACAGACCCCAGGGCCACTTCCAGGGAAGGGTGAGCTCAGCCAAAGGCTGCATGGCGTTCTCACTTTCTGAGATTGAGGTAGCCAGCCTTCTGGATGAGGTTCCTGTTGATCTGTGGTGTGGCCACATCACTGTCCGGAGTGTAAACAGATTCATCGACCGAAAGCAGCTCCTGCTGGGACACGCGCATCTTGTCTGCCTCAGCTTCCAGTTCCACCTGAATGCTTCAGACAGAAGGGTCCAGGTCAGTCACTCTCCACAGGCCAACTCACCACAAGGGGGCAGGGCCTGCTTTACCCACTGAGACTTCCCACATTACAGATGGAGCTGCCAGCTTTCCATGGGGCACAGCTATCCACCCTCTACTTCGGTCCAGAGAGCTGCATTACCCGAGTGATACAAGCCTGCCACTCTAGAACACTGGTTCAGGGGTCACACTCAGACCTAGGAGCTGCTCTGGGAACCCATCCTCAGGGTCTACACATAGGCAGCCTATCACCCCTAAGGGAAGGAGTGCAACAGCACTGCCTAGCTCAGAATCTGAGAAGGCTATGAGAGTCAGGAATGACCGGGAAACATCAAAGTACAACAAGCCAAGGACTGTCCTGAGACCATCATCCACTGGGCAAGAACTGCTCACAGAGAAAGGGGCCGGTGACTAGGCTCTGGTGTGATAGCCCTGCCTGGCTTCACGTGCTGCATGCCGACATGTAGAAAACTTGGAACTTTTGCTTCGACAGGAGCTACTCTTCTGGCCTCACCAGACTCTCGCCTACTGAGGACAGGTGTAGGTTATAAAGTCTAGGACAGAAATTCCCAGACGGTCCCCACAGCTGAGAATGCAAACTAGAAACAAGGAGCCCCACTTCATGAAAGGTCACAAGAGACAGAACCAGGGTAGGCAGGAGGAGCTGGGCAGACTCGTGCAGCAAAGTCACACTGACTAGATTCTCACGCTCCGTGCCCAGGATCTATCTTCTCTCAGCCTGGCTGTTCCACCCAGCTCTCAGCTCATCTAGGTGAGTGTCCCTTATAGGAATGCAGAGGTTTAGTGCCAGCATCAGATGCTGCCCAAGGGCTTCATGTGGGTGAGCTGCACCTGCTTAAAATGCAACAGCACAGGTCCCCATGCCTGAAGAACAGTGGTGGTATTTGCTCACTAGCGTGAAATTCAAGTGCTAAGAAAAAAAAATCATCTCTCTGCCAGAATAGTGATGTACACCTTTCATCCCAGGAGGCAGAGTTCCAGGCCAGCCAGAGCTACAAAGTGAGACCCTGTCTGCAAAGCAAAACAAAACTTCAGTCTTGAGAGATGAGAATGGGCCCCTTTATAGAGTGACAGGTTCTGTGATGTCCAGGGGACAAGGTGATGTCACAGACATCTCTGGCATCACTGTTAAGTCTGGCCTGGCTCTACCCCTGCTGCTGGTCACTGGGTAAGCCCAGGGCATGGCTTTCCAGAAGAGCACAGCTTCCTGTCCCAGCCATGGAGGCCAGAGTTCACACTGGTTCTTCAGGGTTCACGCCTTGTCATCAGAACCTTTCATGAACTTCTGCTTGGGTAAAAATTCCTGCTAGGTCTCTTAAGCTATCTGAAATGTAACAGCTTCAAGAGAACATTCTCATTTTCCTAGATGAAGTAGATTCTATATTCATTATTTTCACTTGGTAGCCCCTCTTTGGGGTGGGGTGAGAGGTTCTGAACGGGGGCCTCATGTGCCCCAGTCTGACTTCCTGACTCCTCCTCCCCCCTTCTAACTCTTCAACTCTAACCTGCCCACCCCAACACACAGCAGTCGTAATAGGTATTAGAGTGACATACTCATGTGCAGAGAGAAACCACGAGCCACCTCAGAGCTCCTGTCTGGGGCTGCGGCAGAGGGGAGAGGCAGGAGCCGGGGCAGCCCTCCCGAGCCCAGAAGACCATCTGAGGACTGTGATGTGCACTCCACGGCTGAACTGCAGCTCGCCGACGTAAACACAGAGGCTTGGCATCTTGCTGGTCTACTGTGAGCTAGTATGACCCTAGAATTCCCTGAAAGTGGAGCTGTTGCTGTTGTTGATTCCATCACCGCAGAGGGCAAGCTAATCCACACTGCTCTCAGGCTCACAGCATGTGACACCTAAACACTAACAAAGGCGATTCAGGCACTGTGAGCACTTGGACACCATGGGAAGTACTGCGCGTTTTCAAGCTGGGAGTTTGCCTGCTAGGTGACGATTACAGGGTGAGGGTGACTCAGTGGGAAGACAAAGGGGACCCATGGCCTAGCCTGAGAGTGGCATTACCTCTGAACCATGCCTGTAACGGATGACAAGAAACCGTCCATACTTTTGGAGAACATCTCTGCTCCTCTCTTGAAGAAGTTAATCTGAAAGATACAATGGCAGTACTCTGAACATCAGCTGGAAAGGTCACAGACGATTCCCTGATTATGAGATGGTGTGGGAACAGCTGATGTGGCTGCCAGCCCCTCCTTGCTAGCAGTCTGGCAGCATCCCTCCACGACGGTTAAGATGCCCAAGTCCACAGTGTGTGTGTCAGTGGGGAAATGGAGCTTGACAGCCTTGCTGAACTGCAGGAGACACCAGGAATACAGAAAGGGAATAAACCCTTGGTGCCAGTAACCACAACTGATCACCTCTGAAACTGCCACCAGCAGCTTTCTCTTCCATGAGTTCGAAACCAGTTTTACCAGTAGCATTACGTGGAGAAGAACCACGTGACAGATGCTCAGGACCAGCAGGCACGGACAGACATTTGATGGAGTATAGCATGAGATCTCTACCCAATGCAGGGCTAACATCTGCCTGAGCACACTCCCTGGGCCAACAGCTGGGTACCCAACACATGTGAAGGGCCAGACATGGGAGAGAGAGAACACTTCTGGGCATTACAGACGCCTGCAGCTGCCCAGCCGAAAAAGCTCCAACCTGCTTCTCTGGTGGGCTTTCCAAAACCTGGACCTGAGGTGCCTAATGACAGGGACTTAACAACCGTGAACCACAGACAGACAGACAGACAGACAGACAGAAAGCACCTAGCATGGGCAGTCTCTCTATGTGCCTTTTTGGCTCATCTGGAACTGGATCATGGCCTGGGCAGTGGGCCAAGAAACTGAAGTCTCTCCCTAAAAGGCCAGTGGATGTTATCAGCAGGGTTTTCTATCCTTCCCTCGAGTCCGAGAACACTCTGGGAAAATGTGTGCACCTGTGTCTTTAGGTCATCAGGGGTAAGTACAGCTGATGAGGAGGATTATCTCATGAGGCAGCACACACATGCTCTGTCTGGTCCCTGACCTTTGATTCAGATCAAGATTGTAAATCCATTTCAGTCCCTGAAATGTCAACCAAACAATACTCACCAACTAATTTTCATCGTTTAAGTCAGCCTTCTGCTTTCTCATGGCTCCGCCTCTGGGGTCTCTTGTCCTTCCTTGCTGACCTCCTTTGGAACATTATTTTAACAAGCTTGCTCTCCAGTTACTCTGAGCTCTCCGGGGTACCCGATCCCAAGCACATGATGAACAAAGGGGCCCTAAAGCCCCGCCTGGTGCTTACCCTGTCAATGTCATATGACAGGTCACTTTATGTGCTCCAAGATCTGTGCAGGGCTCCTGAGATGGCTCGGCCTTGCCACCAAGCCTCACACCCTAAGTTTGATCCATGGGAGCCACATGCTGGAGGGAGATCACTGAAGCCTGCAGTTGTCCTGTTATTCCTACATGCAGGCCATAGCATGTGCACGCCCACACATGTATGTACACACACACAAATATGATTTTGGAAAACCTACACAAATAATAAAACCTCAGTATTGAAGTCTGTTTTCTAAGGACCCCTGATGGCGGTGTTGAAGTCTGAGCAGGTGCAGCGTGCACACACATGAGCTAACACAGGCGGTGCCCCATAAACACCGATCAAAAGGGCTGAGGCAGGCACACGCTTCTGAGTCACCCAGCAGCTCATGTCATGAGAGCAGGAGCTCTCAGCTGAGGGAAAACTCCAGCTCTGAGGAGAGTTCTGTGGAGAAGGGACTACTACCAGTCCTGCCTCTTGAATGAGGAGTTTACTGATGCAAAATGAAATGCTCCTTCTGTGGTCCTCTAACCCGATGCCTGGGCCACCCAAGCAACGATGGCACAGTTCTGCCGTTCTAGGCCGGGCTGTGTGTGTACACTATCTACCTTTCCTCTCCTCTCCTCCGGCTGATTTACAATCACTTAAAAGCCTGGCTGGGAGACAGTGCAGTCATGGGCTGTGAAAAGAGAGGAACCTCCTGGCCACATCCTTTGGGTCCTGTCAGACTGTCCATCAACCAAGATCCACAGACTGCCCAGACTGGAGCTTTTTATCTGAGACGGCAAATACAAACCCTCCCTGCCATGCTCCTGGGCCTGCCGGTGAGCAGGGATTACTGCCCAAGGTAAGGGCTACCAGCCTGGGAGGGCACACAGGAAGTGACTACAAAGAACATGGTCTCTAACAAGTCTGCCACCTCAGGGCCAAGTGGAGTACCTAGCTCCAGGAGAAGCGGGGGGACAGAAAGTCAGCATAGTGGCCATCTTTATTCAGACGACAGAGCAGCTAGATTGCAGGTATGAGCTGAGTTTTATGAACTCTCCCATCAACGTTTAGCAACTGTATTAGGGATTACAGATAGTGTGGGTGGCTGCTTAAAGATGCCCAGACCGCCCCCTTTCCTAACTGAAGCCGATGATGAATTTCTTTTGAAATATATGCAATTTTAAAATGCATACAAAAGTCCAAGCTGTTCATGTATGTTTTAAACTGGCAACTGGTCTTAGGAACATTTGGTTTCTTCACATCATTTTTAGTTCCCAGACTGTAAATGACCTAAGATTCTACGCGCATTTCTCCTGTCCGACATAAGGGTTGACAGTCACAGAGGGGGAAGGCAGGTAAAGCTCAGGCTGGCCCCGACACGCCTCTGTGCCACCACAGCCGGGCTGGCATCCTTAAATGAGAGCATCTCTTAAGACTCAGCAGATCACTAAGGAGGAGGGAAGGAGCCGAGGACAGAAGACTTCGGAAAGCACAGGGACATGCCACTGGAGAACGGCCCTGGAGGGAGCGCACTGGAGAACGGCCCTGGAGGGAGCGCACTGGAGGGAGCGCACTGGAGAACCGGCCCTGGAGGGAGCGCACTGGCAGTAACTTCAGGGGCATGCCACTGGAGAATGGCCCCGCCAGAGTGAGCCTGACAGTGCCGAGAAGAGAAGGTACAGGCACATCCTCTGTCCAAGTCAGCCACCCAAATTAGGTGGGAGTGAGCCACAGCTCAGACTGTAAAAGCAATGTACACACACCGGGCTCTAAAACCAGCCGCGAGGCCTGGGCAGAAAGCTGCAACTAGGAAAGCAGAGCCAGGACGGGCTTTCCTGGGTGAGAGGCGGGCGGGCAGGCAGGCGGGCGGGTGGGCAGGCTCTTCCCTGAGGGAGGCTTGGGATTGGGCCATAGCTTCCTGAACATATGGCCTCACAAGTCAAGCCCAGCTGGAAGCTCTCCTAAGAACTGAGCCCCAGGAACATTCCCAGGATACGGTGCATCTGTTTCTATGGCAACGCTCCCATGTCTCCTGACCACTGCTCTGGGTCTCCCTTCATGGTGCAGGGCCCTACCTGTCCATGGGCAAAGCCTATCAAGGGTTCCATCATGGCCATCCGCTTGCGGTACTGCAGCGCGTTGAGCGCACAGTAGTACTGGAGGGATGACAGGTGCTGCTTCCGTCGCGCAGACGCCACCTCTTTCCCGACTTCAGTCTTCACCTGCAGAGAGGGAGAAGGAGAACTTCAAGTTGCTCATGGGGTCCAAGAATTCTGCAAGAGGCGAATGGATGGAACGAGAAAACCCATCCTGAGTGAGCACTACAGATCCAGAAAGACAAATGTAGTATGTATCAGACGTAAAGCAGAGGACCAGCCTACAGTCCGCAACCCCGGAGACACTAGAACCCTCTTCCGGAAACAGATGGAAGCAGGTACAGACCCACAACTATCCGCTGCCGAGCTCCCTGAGCACAGTCGAGGACAGGGAGGAGTCAAGACCATGATGGGGAAACCCAGATTCAGCTGACCTGAGCTAGTGGGAGCTCACTGGCTCCAGACTGACAGTGGGGAACCTACATAGGACTGAACTAGGTCCCCTGAATATGCAGGGGACAATGGTGTGGAGTGGGCAGTGTGTGGAGCCACTGGCAGTGGGCCCAGGATCTACCCCTAATGCATGGACTGTCTTGGTGGAAACATTCTCTATGGAGAGACACCTCACCCAGCCTAGGCACGGGGGGTGGGGGAGGGATACAGAGTGGCTTGGTCCTGCCTCAGTGAGGTGATTGGACAGACTTAGCTGACTTCTGAGGACCAGATGTGGGGTGGTATGGGGGGGGAGGAAGGACCTAGAATTGATATGTAAAAAATAAATAATAATTAAAGAATTATGCAAGAGCACAAAACTTCAGGCACATTTGGTTCATCGCAAACATTTCACAATGAACATAAAGGCATGGAGGTAAGGGTCCACCTTGGCTTAACAAGAAACTCCAATGAAAACACCCAAGTGACAGCACCTCAGTCCCCGAGACTAGTTGAGGCAAAGCCAGTACTCAATGCTTCGCACTGGGAAGATGCTACAGCAGCAGGTGCCAAAAGCCACAGAGTTTGGTTCATGCTAAAGTCTGTAGTCCCAGGAAATAATTTAGCTCAAGGAAATCATGTAACAGAAGTAAGAATTGTACGCCTGAAGATTCAGTTGCCTGTGGCAGCAGAGAGCCTGACAGCACCACGCAGAGGTCACCCAGCATGTGACCAAGCTGGTGCTTGACTGTGAAGAGGTCCAGGACGCTCTCCACCGCACAGCATCATTTACAGAAGCGACTCTGAAGGACACTCACCCGCTCGTTCTCCTTCTTCTTAGGGAGCCTGCTGTATTTTGCCATTGAAAGGTCATGCTCTAAAAAGAAAAGGTATCTGAGCATGTATCATAAGACACTGACTGTCTAAGCCCTGCCCACCCTGAACTCGGGCACATCCCAAGCCTATGCACCCCAAATGGAGAGATGCCTACCAGTGCTGGCGAGCCCAAAGAGATCCTTCAAAGTGCTGACTTCTGCACAAGGGAGAAGAGAACGTGTTAGCACAAAGGCGATGGAACCACGCGAAGCCAGAGCTCTGCCTTCCCGAAAGGATCAGGGCACGGGCTCTGCCCACAGGCGCAGGCCTTGTGACGGCAGAGGCTCTTCACCCCCAGTGGTCTATAAGGGAGATGGAATCTGGGGATTGGCAGATGGGACATTGCCAGGTACTTGTCTGGAAACCTGGCCTACAAGCCGAGGCGCTCAACTGTCTAGAGCATCTCCCTGACAACAGGCGGGGCTACAGTGTGGCCCAGAGTTTCCCGCAGACATCACTGTAGAAATCTGATTTATTAGTAGCCGGTGGACATGGGGATTGCGCTAATGAAAAATGGCACAAACCGGTATACTGCACAGCCACAAGTCAACACCAACAGCCATGACCCCATAGCGTGGCGCTCCACCTATCAGCCACCAAAATGGTTTAACAACCCCCAAACCAAAATGACAAAACAGTCACCAAAAGAATAATGGCCCAAGATGAAACACTGAAGAACACAGGAGACAGAACCCGGAGGCTTCTGAGATGATAATGTAATGACAAGGTGATAATTTCTACCTTCCTAATACAATCCATGCCACTCTGTCAAACAACAAACACTCTAGGCTCTACACTCCTCAGTCTGTATGCAGAAGGCCTGCTGGTCTTCCTTCTCCTGGTGTTGCCTGCCTTCGGCCCCTTCCCCTCGAGCATTTTCCTTTCTCTGCTTCTAACTTTCTGTTAGGGCAGAGCTGTCTTCTAACAGCTTGTTAGGATCTCCTGCTCTCACACTTTCGCAAGGGCAGCTGTGGGGCATGCTGGTGTGATATAATGAAGATATAACATCAGGAGGATCCCGGGTTCAAGGCCAGCTTGTGCTATATACTCAATGGTTAAGAGTACTTGGTACTCTTTTAGAGGACCTGGGTTAGGCTCCCAACACCCACATGGTGGTTCACAGGCATCTGTAACTCCAGTTCCAGGGCATCAGAAACCTTTTTCTGTAGACATGAGGCACACATGTAGGAATATACATTCAGGGAAAACATCCATATACACAAAATATAAATTACTTAGAATTTAAAAGACAGTAAAATGTACGCTAAGGCACTGTCTGAGCAGACAGGGGCCAAATTCACACTTGGCTGGGACCAAATCCTTCAAGTTCATGTCTCTGTGTCATGAGAAGAGGATGACTTGATCAGGTTTTTATAGATAGAAGAAGGCTGTGTGCCACCATTTAGGTGCTGGGAACCTTTGCAAACCTGGATCCGTGGCAAGAGCAGCCAGTGCTCTTAGCCACTGAGCCGTCCATCTCTCCAGCCTCAAGGTTATACTTTTTTTTAAAAAAATTAAGATTATAATTTTTTTAGTCAGTCTTCTCAGCTATAATTTTTTGTTTTTCTTTTTTCTAATATGGAATGTTTTGCAGATTTTCATGTCTTGTGTATGGACCATGCTAAGCTATCTTCTCTGTATGCTTCTAATAATTATATATAATTCTTTACTCTGTAAGTAATAAACAAGATTAAGGATACCAGCATTAGGACCTTTTGATTCAGCTTTCTAGTACCAAGTTTTTGAATAACGCCTTCTTAATACTCATTTGGATTATTTTTTATTTCAAATACATCTTTAATTATTTTAAGGTTCTCTTTCAGTTTGGAAACTTAAATTCATCTAAAAGGCTACCCAGGTGTGGGTACCAGTCAGACTTCCTCGCTCCCCAATGAGCTTCACGGGAGCATGCTCACAACCATACCCTAAGAACCTGATGCCCACACCTCAGCACCCTCCACAGAGAATGCCTGCCACTACCCACTCTAAGAACCTGATGCCCACACCTCAGCACCCTCCA
>NC_022024.1:34921269-34927098 GCF_000317375.1 Microtus ochrogaster
CCTGATGCCCACACCTCAGCACCCTCCACAGAGAATGCCTGCCACTACCCACTCTAAGAACCTGATGCCCACACCTCAGCACCCTCCACAGAGAAGACCTGGCACTGCCCACTTTAAGAACCTGATGCCCACACCTCAGCACCCTCCACAGAGAAGACCTTGCACTGCCCACTCTTGCCCTCCAAGCTTACACTTAATAGGCCAAAGCATTCGTGGCTCCCAAGAACAGTTGCCTCTACCCATAAAACGTGCACTGGCATCACTTGGCAAGCGCTTACAGTTCAAACTCCAGCTTAGACCACCCACGCCAGGAAGCCTTCCATGAGCCCCTACGCCCAAGAAGTCCACAGGTCTCTGGAGCACTTTCTCTAGTCCTGGGCCAGCCCTTCCACAGCCTTGCTGTGGACATTGCCATGATTTGCATCATGTCTGTCTTGTTTGCCTGTGGCCTCCCTTGGGTAAGCCAGGAATGTGCAGAACTGAAAGTTTGCTGAATGACATGGCTTTAAAAACCACTCTGGCTGGCAGTTGGTACACACCTTTAATCCCAGCGCAGAGGCAGAGGCAGGAGGATCTCATTGAGTTCAAGGCCAGCCTGGTGTACAAAGCTAACTAGTTCTAGGATAGCCAAGGCTACACAGAGAAACCCTGTCTTGAAAAAACAAAAACAACACTCTGGATCCCCATGTGTTGAAAGGAATGGACGCGGTAAGAATTAGGTTAATTGAGAAGATACTGCACCGAGCCTGCCACTTTACCTGTGAGGTCCTTTTCGCGAAACTGTATGACAGGAAGAACCATAGTGTCTGCCAGCTGCTTGGCCAGCTCTGTGTGGAGACCATTGAGCTGAAAGTAAAGGGCTTAGTTGAGAAATGATACACTGTACTGCTGACGTGTACTTCAGCAGGCATCGCCAGGCACTTGTGTGTGCCGAGGTGGCCCAGCTGACATCCTCACACATGTATATACATAAACACACACACACACACACACACACACACACACACACACACACACTCTCATAAACCACGGACCAAGGAGGGCCGGCTGCGGCACTAGGCACTTCTGTGTGCCGAGGTGGCCCAGGTGACGTGTACACATACGTACACACACACACACACACACACACACACACACACACACACACACCCTCATAAACCACGGACCGAGGTAGGCCAGAAGGGCTGGCTGCGGCATCAGGGAAGCTCGCCAAAGGCGTCTCCGGCTCACAGTCCTCTTTGCTCTCTGTGCAAACGCTGGCTCTATATTCTCAGGCTGGGCCACACCCTCCTAGACACACAGGGCACTGGCCGGCACCGAATGCAGATTGCTGGCAGGACTCTGGCTTGCCACCTCACCAGGCCTGTCGGCAGTCTCACTCACAGGAGCTATGGTCACACCAGAAAAACCAGCCTGCTGGGAAGTGACTTGGGTTATCTCAGCCCACAGCCAGCAGGGAACTGACTTGGGTTAGCTCAGCCCACAGCCGGTAGATCCACGGAGACAGAGGATGCTTCTGTCAGTGCTACCACCTGTGGGCGAGCTTTCCATGCCCACCCTGTGAGTCAGGGGCCATTTACACCCCATTGTACCCACAGACAATTAACGCTAATCCAGATCACACATGACCGGCACAGCTGGGATGTGATCGTGGCTAGGAATGAAATCACTCTTTCTCCACAACTGGGCAGACAGGGTGCTCTGGATGTCACAGTGCTGCCCAAACCACACATCCCATGATGAGGCACCAGTGGTGTCCCTAGTGGGGGTGACGAGGGGCAAGCACCTCAAGATCATTTTTGTGGTCAGCAGCTGGCAAGGCAACCTTCAGTGATGACAGCAGCCATCCCGGCCACTGCCCCATGCCTGCGCATCTCCTACAGGGTTTGACCGCTGGGGTCAGGGTTTAAAGATCTAAGGTCAATCACCGTTAGTGTCTCCTTATCTCGGCCTTGTTGAGGTGTGGTGACTTTCTTCTGAGATGGCCCTGTCAGTGAACGCCACTGGGGTTGGAGGGCTGAGCTTTCTCCTAGAATGACTGCAGTAAGAACTGCAATGGTTTCCATCAACACCTAACTGAACCTCAACAAGCCCTCCCACTACGCCCGCGGCCCTGGCTTGGCGGACATCAAGCAAGCAGGAAAGTGATCCCACATGTCAGGATGGCAAAGTTCCCGCCCGGTCATTCTCTTCCTAAGGATGGAATTTGTGTCATACATCTTCTGTGGGGCATGACAGACGCACAGGCTGACGACTTCCGACCACAGCGGCTTTGCCGAGCACGGTCTGCCCCCCCCCTGTGTGTCCAGAAGCTGTGACAGGAAATGGGACTCCAGAGGGCATTTTTGGCTCACAAGAAAGATCTCACTCCAGGACAGTCTATCACATGGGCCACACATCTCTGTCTGCTCAGCTGGTTCACCTTTAAACTCACCTGGTTCTGGTACAGAGGGAACTATGTCAAAGTTACCAAAGCTGTTCTCTTCTTGTCCCTAAGCCCAGCTGCTGGTGGCTTAGTCTGGAAACTAGGAAGCTGTGCAAACCTCTCGGCACCACCCTCAATTCCGTCCATCGAGAGAACCACACTGCTTCCCAGAAGACAGTGGGTAGCGAATGTCAGCTGGGCATACTCGCCACACGGCTGACAACCAGCCTTACTTCCTCAGAGCCTCTCTTCCACGTATGGGCATATGCGATTTTGATGGAAATATCCCGCTGCCTCCCCATGCTATTTACTCACAATTGATAACTGTGTAAACTGAATAAATAAAAAGAGTCTTCATGCCTTTCAAAAATCACCTTGCCACTCGGTAATTCCACCTTTAATAGATTCTATATCCATGTCAATAGATTTCTACACTTACTCACTGGGTGTGAGCATGCACCTGTTTGTGTGTGTGTGTGTGTGTGTGTGTGCACATGTGTGTGCGTGTGGACAAGCAACAGCACCCTGTGGAGTCTGAGGATGACTTGAGGAGTCATCTCTCCCACTACCACGTGGGCGCAGGCCTTGAGCTCAGGTCATCAGACTTAGCGGTAAACGCCCCTACCCGCTGAGCCACCTCGCCGGTCTACTGACATACTTCAGAGACCCCAAAGCGGGAATGACGAGTATGTCGGCTAATCATGACGGTCAATTTGCTATATGTTGGCTAATCATGACTGCCAATGATAGGTTTGTAATTGTTGTGGAAACAAACCTCTAGGCATGTCTGTGATGAAGTTTCTAGGTTGGCTTGAGAAAGGAAGAGCTTCCAGGAAGCCACAGGTAGGAAAGCGGTGTAGCCGGGGAGGGAGGAAGCTCTGCCCCTCCCCACACCCTGCCACGAGTCACCGCATCTGGCAAGTCACTGTGTCCTTCGTGGGTCTCTCAATCACAAGTGGTGACCATATGAGTCCCTGAGCTGTGAGCCGGTCTTACAAATGACTAAATCCCAGTGTAGAGCCCATCAGTCAGATGCACCTCGGGCCTGGGCTTATAACTGGCACCCGGAGTCAGGGCAGTTTAGTAGGACTGGGCTCTCCTTTACTGTGGGACCCTGGGCTTTCAAATACAACAGGAGAAAACAGTCTGCTGTCCTCTCCCCACTGTTCAATGGGACACAACAAAAACCAGTACCGGATGGCTTGTCTACCTCTGCCTCCATTGCTTCCACAAAGACTGGCCACAGACCAGGCCCTGCCGAGTGAACGAGGGAGACACAGCTGGTCCAGTTCTAAACGGACGCCAGTGTCCAGAACAACTGCGGCTCAGTGCTGGCCACGGCATGTTTCCTATGACAAGTTGGAGCCCATGCACCCCAGGGATGCAGACAGTCTCTTGGTACGAGCAGTAATGGAGCTCTGAGGGTTTTACTTAAAGCAGTGCTGAAATCAAACCCAGCACATGCAAGGCAGGTACTGTACCCTGAGCCAAACCCCCAGTCCACTTACGGTTTTACAACTAAAGTTTATGTAACTTCCTATAACAATGGTTTCCCACAAATATAATAAAGTTATAAGAACAGGTGTATAAAATTGTATGTCATGGGTTGAATTGGGTCCCCATCAGAGGACACATCCACCCAGAACACAGGACAAGGGAGCGCATGGAAACGGTCTCTGAACATGTGATCAGGGGTGTTAAAAACAAAGTCCTGTGATTTTCCAGGTGACCCGGCTCAGTGGCAGTTGTCTTGAGAAGAGATACAAGCGGCAGGGATGCTGCTGTAAGCCAAGGCACACCACAGCCACCAGAAGCTGCCAGGAGGAAGGGAGAAGTCCGTCTAGGCCCTAAAGGAATGTGGTTTTGCAGACAACTCGAGCTAGTGTTCTGTCTTGCAAAGCTTCTAGAGAATGAAGTCCTAATATCTGAAGCCATCTAGCTGTGGAATCATATCAGGGTGGCCTGAGAAACCAGGAGACCAAATGCTCAGAAGTCCTTGTGGTCTATCTTCCCTCCAAAAGGCAAGTACGGTGCTAACCCCACCTCTATTGTGGACTGAACCTCTAATGCAGAGGGAGGCAAAACAGGGACAAAAGAGTTCAGAGAGAAAAGTTGTCCAAGCCTTACCTCATCCATCACTTTGGAAAAATAATGTAGTGTAGAAATGACCTCTTCATCACCTTTGCCCAGAGCAAAATTCTAGGACAGAATCAGAAAGCCAGGTGTTAAATGGAACTCTGACAAACCCCACGCTGGCACCCACTTCCTTTCTGCTCCCAGGCACACCCCGTCCGGTTCCCTCTGCCTGTCTGAGAGGTGGACCAACAGCCCTCCTGGCCACGCCTGACCGTCTGAACAGGATGAACAGATAGGGTTCTCTCCTGACGGCTGGCATGAGTGGCTTGGCCTTCCTGGAGACCAGGAACACTCGTGGGCAGTTGATTAGCTCGAGACTTTGGGATGATCCCAGCTACATCTTATCAGTGAGAAAGGATAAGAAGAAAGGGAGGGAGGCAGAGAAGAAAAGGCTGCATGCAGGGAGGACACAGGGACCTTTGGAGGGTGTCCTCGGGGAATGCCTTTAAAAGGGGCCTCCTGGGTTCCTGAGCACCGCGCAGTGCACCAGAAGTTACCTGTTTTTCATATGCCAGTAGCTGCTTCGAGAGCTGCTGAGTGGCCAGACACATTTCGTTCTGCGGGGAAGAGAAGAGCAAAGTGTGTCAGTTTTATAGGTGTGTGTCACCACTGAAACAGAATGTGTGTGCCTTGGAAGGGATCGTTTTTCTTTACAGACGGAGTCTCTATGTAGCCCAGGCTGTCCTGGAACTCACGAGCCTTCCTCCTCGGCATACTGGGATCACAGGTTTGGCCCACCACACCTGGCACAGGTTGTCTAGGCAGGATCCAGAGGCCATATCAAAAGGCTGAGCTTGCTTTAGAACGAACTGCTCCTTCTGGTTATTCTGGCAGTAAACAAAGGTGTGAGCAGACACCGTCTCAGTGCTCACAGGTGTATGACACAAGGGGACATCAGAACACCAGACACAGACGTGATGAGGATCGCAAAGGAAAGACCCTGGGTGCGCTCGGTGGTCCCGACAGCGGGACTCCGCTGGACTCTAAGGAGAGATGCCTAATGAAGCAGACCTGCAGGAAGCCAGGGAACTGGCCAGCAACAGCAGCTTTCTGGAAGAGGACCCAGCACTAGGGGCAGCTCTCAAGAGCTGCCTGTGGATGATAACTGCAGCCAGGGCTGCAGAGCAGAGACAACACAGGCAGGCGGGCTGCAGAGGGAGCCAGGGCTGCAGAGCAGAGGCTACGCAGGCAGCCAGGGCTGCAGAGCAGAGGCTGCAGATCACAGGCTGCAGAGGCAGGCAGGCTGCAGAGGCAGGCAGGCTGCAGAG
>NC_022024.1:34927198-34927915 GCF_000317375.1 Microtus ochrogaster
CAGTCAGGCTGCAGAGCAGAGGCTGCAGATCACAGACTGCAGAGGCAGCCAGGGCTGCAGAGCAGAGGCTGCAGATCACAGACTGCAGAGGCAGGCAGGCTGCAGAGCACAGGCAGCCAGGGCTACAGAGCAGAGGCTACAGAGGCAGGCAGGCAGGCAGGCAGGCAGGCAGGCAGGCAGGCAGGCAGGCAGGCTGCAGAGTAGAGGCTACACAGGCAGGCGGCCACATGCAGACTGAGCCTGGTCCTGGACCTGGCACCAAGAATGGCTTAACAGAAGCATGGTCATCCCCAAGTTCCACAGACCAAAGGAAAGCACAGTCTGGGAAGCCTGGTCGCTCTGCACGGCTGGTATGCTGGTCGGGTACCAGCCCTGTCTCTGGTCCTGCCATCCTCCAGCCTCTGGCTCCAGCGGCTGGCCCACCGTCTTCCCACTACCAATGCAGAAGACCAGACATAGTCTCTCTTGCTTCTAATGCTATGTTCAGGCTGCTCTTCAGCTCAGAGTTATTTCTAAGATGGTGCCAGAGCACAGAGTGTATCTCAAGGTGACTTTTGTGGCCTTGGCTTCCACTCATTCTTTCTCTGGGGCTGTTATTCAAGGGCAAGTCCTACACTCAAGAGGACCTGGCCTATTAGAGACAGAACCCATGTTCTGGGACCTTCTCAGCAGAACAAGCCACACAGCTCCCCAGCTACCGCCATCTGCCCCACGGAG
>NC_022024.1:34928832-34935959 GCF_000317375.1 Microtus ochrogaster
GCTTCAACTGCCTTCCCTGCCCCGAGTGCTGCTCCTTTGGGGCTGATCACAGGTGGCAATCACGGGGCCAAGGAAACAGGTGAACACACAGAACCCATCACCTGTTTAGAGGGGCGGGCAATAGTTCTTGGCACCGGGAAGCCACTTAACACACGTTCGATGATTGATGTGTGAAAATGTCCAGAGACTCATCTAAACTAGCGCCTATAGACCAGGCTGGCCTCGAACTCAGAGATCCACCTGCCTCTGCCTCCCGAGGGCTGGGATTAAAGGTGTGCACCATCACTACCCAGCTAAACTCCAAATCTTAAACACCTGCAACCAAACTGAGACAAATTCCTGATGTACAGGCCTGCACCACAAAAGGCCATAAAACACGAAGGCCAGAGGAGGACGTGGATGCCCATCCTCTGAAGAAAGGGTCTCCACCACGGGCCACACAAACAGTGCCTGCTTTGAGTAAGTGGAGCTTGTCTGTGGCTGGCACCTGCCCAGGCTCTCCCTGTGGGTTGGAACTGGCATACTCAAGAATCACTGAGTAGCAGCTAATACTGTGTGGCTGGCCCCTGCCCTCTCCTTTCTCCTTCTACTTATTCTCTCTGCCCGCCAGCCCCGCCTATCCTTGCTCCTGCTCGCTACTGGCTGTTCATCTCTTTATGAGGACTATCAGGTGTTTTAGACAGAGTAACACAGCTTCACAGAGTTAAACAAATACAGCGTAAACAAAAGTCACACACCTGAAAATAATATTCCCCAACAAGAACACACACATGCGGTGCCTGACCTAGTGTGACACTTGTGTGTGTTTAATGAATGAAGAAGCCTGGCTGCCTCCTACAGGCTTCACCTTCTGCTGCCAGAGTCACACGGTGGACGCCTGCTCTCATTGCTTCCTGACAGGTACAGCAACCTGTTCAGCTTAAGAGCTAACTCTCTCTGTGTGTGCATCGTGTGTGTGTGCGTGCATGTGTGTGTGTGCATGCACACACATAAAGAGAAGCAATTTCTTCTACATTTATTTGGTGTCAGTGTGCAAGCATGTGGAACTCAGACAAAGGAACTTTTGGGGTCAGTTCTTTCCTTTCACACATGGGTTTGGGGGGATGAAACTCAGGTCATCAGGCTTGGTGACAAGCATCTTTCCTGCTAAGCCATCTCTCCTGACCTGTAACTTTGCACAGTGTTTAAATGTTTTCACTCCCCTTCTCTCTCATTTTGCTTCAGCTGGAGATTACTCTGTTTCTGCATCCAAAGCAGGCTTTTAGGGCCCACCGTTTTCAGATCTGTTTGGGGGGCAATATTTCTATGCTCAAGCATGAGGAAGAACAGCTTCAGAGCTGGGTGTGGGGTACACAACTTTGTTTCACATTGGCCAGGGCTTCATGGTAAGACCCCCATCTCAAACAAACGAACGGCCAAAACCCCAAACCAAGGGGAGCAGCTGCGGAGAGATGACCGGATTAACCTGCTTTGCTGGGGGAAGAAATGAGCTTTACCACGGCTGTCTCTTTGAAGAGAAACTCACTAAGGGCTGGAGACAGGTCAGCGGTTAAGAGCACTTGCTCTTCTTGCAGAGGACAGGAGTTTGACACCCAGCACCCATGCAGGGGGCTCTCAACCTCTTTAACTCCAGCTCCAGGGGGTCCGACACCCACACTCTTAAAAACTTTATCTAATTTATTAAGACACTGCCCCACAACAAAGCCACCAACCAGAGCGGCTCGTCTTCCGCTAAAGGAGAAAGGGCCGGTACTGAGAACTGTCAGTTTCACTATCCTAGCAGACAGCCTTCCTGGCCATGGCCAGAGCCCCCATCTGTCTGACAGCTGAGAGGCTGATCTATCTAAACAGCTCTCTCCTAAGCCTGAGTCCAGTGGTAAAAAATAAAAATAAAAAAATAACTTTAAACATATTTAGGAAAGAAGCAATTATCAGACGCACAGATTTAAAGCAAGTACCGTATCAAATTTATTGTATGCCAAATGTGTGTCAGTGAAACCGCACAGACGTCTTTATGTTCTTGTCTGGGCACCTCAGGCATTCTGAACACTTGTCCGGTACTGAAAAGCAGCACAGAGTCCTAAGCAACCAGCTTTTGCTCACTAGTATGAAGGGTGTGTGCCTTCCTCTTCCTCTGCACTGAACAGCCATGATGGGGGCTCACTCCTAGCATGAGCAATGGCTCTTCTGCCAGCTGAGAGACAAAATGGGCCCACACGGGCCCCTGCCCCAAGACGCCAACCCCCTTGCTAACTTGCAAGCTCACTTCAGAGGTTAAGCCAGATGAAATCTAAACACCCTCCAAACAGCCACAGTAAGGGGTCAGCTCTCAGAACACTATTTTTCTTTTTTAAAACTGTAATTGTCACATTATCATTGTGTGAATATAGCAACAGGAGCTATGCATACATACATACTGTGCAGTGCATGTGCACACACCTGATTTTATTTATACAATGTCTGTAACTTAGATAATTTGTATCCCAACCTTCAAAGAGGGCATTCTGTTCTACTGGGTATATAATTAAAAAACAAACAAAGAACTAGCTAATCATGTCATTATCAAACTAGTGTATTAGGACCCGACTATAAACTAGTGTGTTAGGGCCCGGCTGTAAACTAGTGTGTTAGGGCCCGGCTGTAAACTAGTGTGTTAGGGCCCGACTATAAACTAGTGTATTAGGGCCCGGCTGTAAACTAGTGTGTTAGGGCCCGACTATAAACCTCTACAAATTCTCCTCTACAGGACGGCACCTTTCAGTATTTTATAAGCCATAGAAACCATATCTGGCCGGGCGGTGGTGGTGCACGCCTTTAATCCCAGCACTCGGGAGGCAGAGGCAGGCGGATCTCTCTGTGAGTTCGAGACCAGCCTGGTCTACAGAGCTAGTTCCAGAACAGGAACCAAAGCCACAGAGAAACCCTGTCTCACAAAAAAACAAAACAAAACAAAAAAAAGGAACGGTATCTGATTACAGGATACAAGGCTAAGGTATAAACAGGTACATTTATTGAAGTCTAGCACATAACATGGTCTACGATGTAATTAATATTAGTAAAGATAAAGAGGACACTTTATAAATCCAATACATGACAGCCATTTTTTTATGTTAGACACCCGCTTGCTCTTTCATTCCTGAGGTCATACTTAATGTCAACATTAACTTCAGAGTCCTTTTATGTTCCCAAAGATCCCTGGCCTTTCTCTAAATTAGTCTGTGCTCACATGGCATACGGAAAGTGTCTCTACCCAGAGAACAACTCTTGTTCCGATTCCCAGTCAAGGCTTCTAGCTTTCTGTTCTGAGACATCAACTTTAATCTCACCTTCTCTATCTTTTCTTGCTCTTCTTCCTTCTAAACTAAGCCCAGAGAACACTCATTGAGCAGAATCCGAAGTGTACCCAGCAGGCTGATTAAAAATACCTGTGTCTTACCGGCCACATGAAACTACTTTAAAAACATAATAGTGAAAAATTATGTCTTGGTTAAAAAAAAAAATCAAACTCTAATATAATTCAATATATTTCAATATAAAATATTTAAGGAATAACATGAAATAAAACCAAAAGAGCTGGGGGCAGTGGGATGACCAGAATGAAAACAGAAAAGTATTACTAACTTAAAATATACACATATCAAAGCAAGCAAAACACATCTCGGTCCTTCCAGTAAACCTGAAAAGTCATGGCCTGCCCGTGTCCATCTGGATGCTGCTGCTGGCCAGCTGGCAAGGGCATTTCCGCAGCTCTGCAGCAGCCAGCAGGGAGGAGGGTTGTGGCCGGAGGACAGACCACATGACGGCCATGTGCTCCGAGTTAAAAGCCCGGCCCAGCTTCTCGGTATGCAAGACCTACTTAATTTTGGCACACTGAGCCACAATTCTGGCCTAGAAGAAAAAAACGCGGTAGGAAGTGTTTGGACTCGGCAGCCAATGGCTGTCACAGTCGTGGAGAGCAGGGCAGAGATCCTGCAAGTGGGGGACACAGAGCCATTGAGGTCTCGGAGCTTGGGAGCATTAAAGAGGAGGCTGGACCGTTTAATGGCAGCATTCAAAGTCACTAAATAGCAAGCAAGGAGGTTAGAGATAAGTACGGCCAATTTTTTTTTTTCCTATTGTATAAATCTGGAATACTCAGAGAAAACTACAAAAACATTCTAAATAAGTCATCAAGGAAAATCGTAGAAAAGTCCTCATGTTCCCACATTCTGAAAGGTTCATCAAAACAAATGAGGGCCGACGATCACAGACAAGTACAAAGCTCTCCTGAACATCAGACTAGGTCTGCGGCCTGGGAACGGGGCTCGGCAGCAGAACACTTGCCTAGCACGCCTCGAGGCCCAGGTTCAAAGCCTAGCACTGCAACAAACTGTTTGTTTGTTTTGAGGCAGCATCTTACCAAGTAGCCAGGGCTGGCTTCAAACTCAGTGTCCCACCAGCAAACACACTATCTGTTTACTAAGTTATTCTGGCCTGATCCTGCAGTTTGTGAGTCTATCTCTCTAGCCCTGACGCTGGCTCTGAACTGCCTAGACCAGTTCCTTACTCCAGTGCCCCATGGCCCCTCAGAGCTCGCGCTTCAAGAGGGAACTGTGAGCTGGGTGTGCTGGCATGTGTCTGGGAGAGAGGCAGGAGGATCATCAGCTACACACTGAGCTCTAGGCCAGCCTGGGTCACTAAGAGCCTGTCTCAGAAAATTAAGAAGAGGCCGGGTAGCGGTGGCGCACGCCTTTAATCCCAAGCACTCCAGAGGCAGCGGAGAATCTGTGAGTTTGAGACCAGCCTGGTCTACAGAGTAAGTTCCAGGACAGCTAGAGCTACACAGAGAAACATGGTCTCAAACAAAGAAAAGAAAGGAAGAGAGGGAGAAGGAAGGGAGTCAGGTGAGCCTCCTCCTAGGCCTTCCCACGTTCAACAGCAACTGTCTGTCTCCTGACCCTTTAAGTTCTCCGAAGGCTAAGACTAGGACTCTTATGGCGGATACTGAGTAATGACTACATACAAACATATTTTAAATTGTACTTTATTGTTTCCTTTTGTGTATGGATGTGCATTTATGTGTGGCTGTGCAGGCCAAGCACACACGCGGGGGTCAGAGAACAACTGGTAAGAGTTGGTTTTCTCGTTCTACCATGTCAGTTCTGGGAATGGAATTTAGACTGTCAAGCCTGGTGGTAGGTACCGCGACCCTCTGAGCCAGCTTGCTGGCCCCACTAGCTATACGTGGCTGCCTGTGGCATTTATATCGTTCAAATCATCAAAGAGTGAAAGGAACAGGGGTCACTGGAAACTATCTACTGTTACTGATACTCTGATGAGTAACAATTCTGTATGTCAGTGACTCACATCTTCCTTAGAAAGCAACACATGTGGCGGTTCTTGTTTGTAAAGAGATTTACTTTCGCTACTCAGCAAATTATTTTGCGTGGATTTGCAAGTTGAGATATTTGTTCCTCAAAACAAAGAGGCACCCCCATCTTCAGAGGAAAGCCTTTGAAAAGCCATTTCTGCCCTCCCACACTGACATCCAAGACTGCCCAATAACGAGAAAAACAAACGACATCGAGACACTGAGCTCACTCATTCACAGTGGGGAGAGTGGATGCCAGTGTCTCCCTTTGGGGTTGGAATCAAAAGAAAATCAAAGGCAGTTACGTGGGCCCTCTCCTGTGCAGGCTACAGGAAGACCCCAACTCTGTCTCAAAGGAAACAAGACTGTCCTTGGTTTTCCGAGAAGGAAAATAAGAAAAACAATTCTGATATGTGAACATGTTCATGCAAGGGGGTACATATCTATACATGTATGCAAACATGTTCATGCATGGGGGTACATACATGTGTGTGAACATGTTCATGTATGGAGGTGTATATATACATGTATGCAAACATGTTCGTGCATGGGTACATATATACATGTGTGCAAACATGTTCGTGCATGGGGGTACATACATGTGTGTGAACATGTTCATGTATGGGGGTGCATATATAGACATGTAAACACGTCCACAGAGGCCAGAGCTCAATCTCCCATTCCTCCCTTAGAAGCCATCCTCTTCCTGAGATGGTCTGTCCCTCGGATCGCACAGATTAGGGGTCTGCCTGTCTATACCCAGAAACACTGGGCAGACACTAGCCCAATACCACGCCCAGCTCTGTTAGATGGGTTCTGGGGTTCCACCTCAGGTCTTCGCTAAGCCATTTTCTCGACCTCTGATTGGTTTTATTGCAAAATTTTAAGTGAGATTTCTTTTCAGACTCAAACTTTTCATCCTCCAGAGGAGGGTGAGCGGCATACCTGTGCTCCATAGACACGTTGCATGGCCTGCAGCAGCTGGTTGGTGTAGTCTGTGAGGGTGCCAGCATCTTCTTCAAATACACTCAGTAAGGAGCGCGTCTGCAGGCAGAGAAGAAGGGGTTAATCTTACTCTCAGCAACAGCTAGGAAGGAGGGAGGGACCCATTGAGCACAGGACAGTATCTGTCTGGTGAACTCTGCTCTGGTCCTTCCCACAACAGAGCAGGAACAAGCAGACAACACCTGCTCAGGACCAGGAGAGAGAGCCCATTCCCACAGGCTGGGCGTGCAGCTCAGTGGAGAGTACCCGCTCCACCCAAGGCCCTGGCTCTCACTCAACAGCGCAGGAAACCACGAAGGACAATTGTCTGTGCTGACCTCAGCGCCTACCCATGCCCAAGTCCACTCAGCAACCAGTGTCGGAAAGGACAGCCTCTCCTTCCAGTCCACACAAGGAACATGAGTCCCACGGCACCGGGCTGGTCAGCCAGCACAGCCACCTTAATACTCAGCCTCCACCAGCTGCTCGGGTGTCTGCAGCCCAGGGTACCCTGCAGACTGCCACTGTTTCCTCTTAAGATAGCACGCGGTCAGATTCTGTGGGGGTGGGGAAGGGGGAGGGTAGGAGAACTTTTTAAACTCATGGCCAGGTATCACAAATGTCCTGGCCCAGTGGTAGAAGCTCTTGGCGTACAACTCAAGTGGCAACCATTATGCTGGCCCCTTCTCTCAGGAAGAGCTCAGTCCTGGGGGCAGCAGTGCCTAGAGGGTAGTTCCTGCCACACTCACACAGTGTGTGACACACTAGAGGGTAGTTCCTGCCACACTCACAC
>NC_022024.1:34936133-34937263 GCF_000317375.1 Microtus ochrogaster
TGTGACACACTAGAGGGTAGTTCCTGCCATGCTCACACACAGTGTGTGACACACCCTGAGCACTAGTGAAATCTTTACATGCTGGGTGGTGTGTGAACAGACTTATGGCATCATGTAACAGAGATCTATTCACATATGTGAATTTGCAACAGTGGTCAACAGCCAACGAGACGAAGCAGGAACCGGAAGCCAACAGTGAGGTCACACACATAGCACTTTGCAAACCATTAATGCTCATCACTTTCTTGCAACTGAATTTCAATTCCTTCTTTTTCTAAGCTATCTAAGCTAAAATAAGGTCAGAAGTGGTCTATGTGGCCACTATGTTCTCCCACTCCTGGGGTCTCCCTGCTCCTAGGTCACCACCTACCGGGACCAGAGCTCCCTGGACCCAGACACTCTGAGAGCCTAGAGTAAGGACCTGGCTTTGGGATCTTCGCTTCTCCCCACCAGGCCTACTCAAAGTCAAGACTTTGCTCACAAGCTGGGGGCTTATCCTTCTTTGCCCTGGGTCTTCCCGGTCAAACATAGAGTGAAGGGATCACAGGCAATGAACCGTGAAACATAAGACAGTTTTGTACACAGTTCTCCATGAGGACAGGTGCTCACACGGCAGACCGCTCATGCCAGAAGAGTTCCTCAAGCTTCCTAAAATTCAGACCCAGAGCAGGAGATGCACCGATACCAGGTATAAACAAAGACGGCGTCAAGTGACATGCAGCTAAATAGAACATACGCACAGATTTTCTTTACCATTCTATTCTGTGTAAATAAGCATCACTGCTATGACCCCCCAGATGTCAGAATCCAGACGGATGACCATCAGAAGGAAAAATGGCAGCTCCTGAAAGTGTCCTGTTTGGTTATTAAAATGGTGCCCTGCACTCAGCATTCATGGCATTTGCCTCCCTGCTCTCAGACCGAGTGTGCTGAAACCCCAGCCAGAGGACTGTGGGGACGAAAGTGACAGCAAGGTCAGTGGGGGCTGAGCCTGCTGGGGAGTCTCCAGGAGGAGGACGCTGTGATGTGGGGGGTGCTCACAGCTGGTGCTCAGAGCTTTAAAAGGTGACTTCACCTGAATGCTACAGCCGTGCGCATATCTAAGGGTGCCATCCAACAGTACAGTTGCC
>NC_022024.1:34937901-34944681 GCF_000317375.1 Microtus ochrogaster
ATATCTAAGGGTGCCTTCCAACAGTGCGGTTGCCTGTGTGTTCATATCTAAGGGGGCCATCCAACAGTGCGGTTGCCTGTGTGTTCATATCTAAGGGGGCCATCCAACAGTGCGGTTGCCGTGTGCATATCTAAGGGTGCGATCCAACAGTGCGGTTGCCTGTGTGTCCATGATCCAATGCTGCAGGCTCCCACAGAGCCTACAAAGATCCAAACACCCTTCTTACTATAAACGGCATGCCTGGGGACACAAGAAGTAATACAACTGGATTATGGAGATTTTAATTTTTAAAATTATTACTTGTTCATTTAGCTGAACCCTAATGTTTTCTCGTTATACTCTAAGGAACAAAATAAAGATGAGTGATGGCTAGAAGAGGAGGGATACACAACCGTCTCCTACAAAGTCAGCAGGAAGAACTCCAGGGGAACTCCTTGGATCAGACACTGATAGGCACGGGACATTTGACACTAACGCAACAGCTTCATAACCAGATACCGTGGTCACATTCCGCTTGCTTTCCAGGAGCTGAAGCTGGGGCTCAGGGCTCAGGGCGTACCATCTCTGTTCTAGCTTCCTTATCTGTCACACTTACAACACTGAGGGAAGACAGGGCAGGAGCTCCAGCAGAAACCACGGAGGAACACTTACTGCTCACTCTTGGGCTCCTGCTACAGAGCTTCCTTAGCCCGGGTGCTCTTCCCCACCCACATCAATTAATAGTCAAGACCAACCTGAAGAACAATTAGCTGACTCTTGCCGTGTCACACTGACAATTAAAGGAACTATGATGACCTTCCAAAGCTGGTCCGGCTGAGACATAAATCGGGTCCACCGTAAGGACCGTGCCGCCAGCAGCATCAAGAGTCTCATCACTGGGTGTGCTCTGTGGGGACAGCCCAAGACACAGGAGGACTGGAGCTGGATTCTCTTTGACTACCTCTCTTTCCTTGTGTGTTTTGTTTTCAGGGCAGGGCTTCCCTGTGTAGCCTTAGCTGTCCTGGAACTCACTCTGTAGACCAGGGTGGCCTCGAACTCACAGAGATCTGCCTGCCTCTGCTTCCCGGGAGCTGGGATTAAAGGCGTGCGCCACCGTGGCCCGGCTGGATCATCCCACTTTCTATCCCTCACCTCCAGGAACTGTCAGAGAACTGCATCATGGTCCTGCCTTGTTTTAACCATCTGGGCACTGGACTCAAGTGGACAGTGATCACGCCCGGTAAAGAACTCCCAGTTCCCAAGGGACCGCTCTGCTACACACAACATCAGCATCCGCTGTGCCCAATGTACGGGCAGAGAGAGGAATGCCCTGACACACAGAATGGATGTGTCAGGAAAGGCACGCCAGATGCTCAAAGTCTCACACACGGGTCCAACAGGGGTGTGCACTGTGTGCAGACAGTAACGTCACTCAGCTAGGGAGCCACCATGGTACACGGTCATGCTTGACATATGCTGTTTACTCTTCAGAACAGCTCAGCCGAGGAGCTGTTTTCATTCTCACGTTATGCGCACGCACACCAAGGCTCAGAGGCTGAATAAAAGCCCCGGTAAGTGGCAGGCTCAGGGTCTGACTCCATCCTTTCTACTAGCCTAGATTCTAGGGGAATGTCTGCAGCCGGACAAGCAAGACCAAGCACTCTGTGGGCCTGGCCTCAGCTCCACAGCATTCCTTTACCTTAGAGTAAACATCCGGGTGTTACCTAACCAAACAGCCCTGACATTCTCAATAGCACACAATTGTGTAAGCGCCCAATTTCAAAGCGCCCATACTTTGTTTCTTTAAAATGTAAGTTAAACAAAGATGTTTATCCCCCTAATTTGGTGTAGGGAGAGAAACATCTTAACAGAACCACGACGAATAGAAAAATGTGCTGTTCGCAGAGCTATGGGACAAACTCCCTCTACAATGAAGCCACACAAAACCGGGCGTGTTTGGAAGCATCTCACTGAGATAAAGAATGCCCTGATTGCTGAGGAGGACTGCGCCCAGCTGGGCCACGGCACGACCTCAGAACCAAGTCTTTCATCTCTGTTTCCGTTATGCCTACGGCCAAAGAAACACAGCTCAACCCACAACACCAAGGATGAAGCAGTACTTCATCCCACCTCACTGGGAAATCGTGTCGCATACAACATGGCAGAGTAAGACCCTAAAGAAGGGTGCAGGGTGTGCCGCTGGGGTTCCGGGCTGTGCCTCTGTCCCTATCTATTACAGCAGAACTCACACTGTCCCGGAACAGCCGCTTATCTGCCTCAGGAACAGACCGTAGCCAGTCAAGGGTAGATAGGCCTATCTAGTTGATGGTCATGTTTCCAGCAGCTACCAGAGCCTGGCCAGCAGGGCAAAGGCTCACAGACAGGGATGGGGACGCGTCTCTTCTCGCTCCAAATACTCACGAACCAGTGATCAGCAGAAAGAATACATATACCAATACTAGTTTTGCAATACAGCGTGCAAACCTGCATGCTGAGGAACAGGAATCAAATCTATCCAAGACCCATCAACTTCTATGCAGTACTTGGGGCAATTAGGTTCAAACACAAAAGCTTCCTATTCACTATGTCCTGTGTAACCAGGTTACCCGAGCAACCTCCTAACTCTTCCGCCTCCACCAAGAAGAAACAAACAGCTCATGGGATCTCAGTATCTTTTTCCTCTCCTTGTGAATCAATATTTTGCACCATAGAAAGCCAGGTGCTAGGGAACAGGACTAACTTAAACAGTCCCCCAGGCTGGCATGCTAAGGCCCGGCTCACTCCCCTGCACCACGTAAACAAAACCCTTTACTCCTGCTGCCTGCACTTTTTCAGGGTACACATTTGGTTTCTCTGCCCCTCCTCCATCTTACTAAGTGATCTCGAGACTGCTGGAAAGTCTGAGTGCATGAATAAAAAGCATGTAGTACCGGGCATGTGCCATGTACGATCCAGACAAGGCGTGTTCAGCCCATAACCCAAGAGAGACATGAATGCAACTCAATGCAGAATTACAAGCATTCTTAACTCAATCTGATTTCTGCAATTTTTTCTTTTTGCAACTCTCCAGTGTAAACTTTGGAGATGATAATAGAGCCCACAGAAGCCAAGAGGTTGGACAATCCTGAATTCTAAGCATTTGCTCTTGTTTAGTTCTTTCACATAAAAAGAAAGAAATGGTTTCAGTGCTACTCAATTCCACGCCTCTGGGTCTCCTGGGAGGAGAGCTGCCATCCTGCACACGCTACACAGAAACCAGTGACAGCCAAGCTCTGAGGACTGTGAAAGATGCCTAAAGCTAGCTTCTCTCCCATACAGCAGCCACACTCAGAAGCCCAGAGAGGAGAGAACCAGTCTCAACAGCAATGACAGATTCCTACAGGTGGCTCAACGTGTAAGGGCACTTGTCACCAAGTCTAACGACCTGCAATCAATCCTTGGAACCCACATTGTGGAAGGAGAGAAGCGATTTCCACAAACTGTACTCTGACCTCCACGTACACATGCCCACAGCCACACACATCTATAGGAAGGATCAGGAAATGTCGCAGAAGAGGGGGGTGGAGAGAATGAGGGATAGTGTTGTGGAATGCTTCTTCTGGACACACTCGGCCCTCCAGCTCATGAACTCATAGCAATGTGGTCACCTCCACCAGATAACGCCAGCCAACATCCCAGCATCAAATGAAGGCACCCAGAGGACCCACCCTCAGCTGAGAAGCTGGCTACTGATGGCTTCTGGGAGGGACAGTTTTCTTTGGGGGTGTGGCTGCTGGGAGGTCACCCTGGTTCCACTGGATGGCCAGACACACCCATGCATATAAGGAAAGCAGTCATTAGATTTTGTGTTTTATGGCGGGGGGGAGGGGGAGCACAGGAAAATGGGTGGGAAACAGGCTGGAGGGGGTGTCTGGAGAAAGGGGAGGGGGGAAGGAGGGGATATGATAAAGATACACTGTGTAAATACGTGAAATTATTAAAGAATAAAAAAATATTCCTTAGAAGAAAGACAACAAAACAAGTGTCCAAATTAAATAAGAACTTTGTAACTTTGCAGGGAAGCCAACTATCTAATAAACCTTTACTAAAGAAAAAAGTGTTTAAAAAATTAAGAAGAATGCCAGATAAGAATGACAATGTCTATAAACATTGTCTCCCCCCTCCCCAGCTCAAAGTTGTAGATCACGTAGATAGGATATAATTTTAAACTGCTCCACCACCTTCAAGACCATCTTGTCTCCTTTAGTTTCTGCAGATGAGAAAATTGAGCCAGAACTGCAACCCAGGTCTCCAGACTCGTTGCCGGTGTCTTTCTGTGTCTCCCAAAACCGAGGACATCCTTTATGCCACTCAGAAACAGAGCACACCAACTCGTGTGATGCCCTGGAACGCTACCCCGGGTTACGTCCACAAGGACAGCCTGGCTCAACCGTCGCCACGGCTGGCTAGGAAAGCAGTCTATGGTTGACCTTCAGCGTCCCCGAGTACAAAGCGAATGGAGATCTCTGTTCCTAACCACGATGATCCTGACTTCCACCTGCTCAAGTTCAGATTCTTAAAGCAGGTGGGGAAGACTGCAATGCCTCTCCCACCACAGGCTGTGGTCCAAACCAAACACCTGACAGCCGGCACTGTACAAAGAGGCCGCCAAAAGTTAGCACAATAGATGCCAATCTATAAAAAGCAAACAACAACAACAAAACCCAAACAAATCAATAAAAAAAAAAATTAGGCGTGAGAGCGCCCACCTGTAATCTCCACTCTCAAGATGGCAGTTCAAGGCTAGCCTGGTCTACAAAGCAAGCGGCTACTTAGTAAGACCTTGCATCAAAAACCAAGTACTGGGAGTAATAATCACAGCTTACTTACACATCCTGCCTGAGGACAATTACAAAGAAACGAGCTCAGGACACAGGTGCACACTGCCCTTTTGATTTTCCCTTCAAGGTAGATGGGCAGAAGCACAGGTGAGTCCATCAGAACTCCATGTGGGAGGCGCAATTAACTCAGGAGGAAAATAGGAAGGAGACCAGAAGGAGGGGAGAAACTGTAAAAGAACAGTTTAATCCTTTCTAACATTTTAGGGACAGAGACGCCAGGGGATAAACGTATTTAGTTAACTAAGCTAGGGATGCTGTATCAGAAAAGCTAGGAAGAGGGCAGGAGGTTAAGGGAACAGTAGCTCTCTGGAGAAAGACGTGCTGAATTCTGAACCAACGACACTCTGCTCTGCCTGCCAGTTTTCACTCTCCAGCTCAAATAATTTGATTCACATCTCCACGATAATAACGAAGTCCCCCCGGACACACACACCCGCACACACCACCACCACCCCGTGGCTCAAATGAGGCCAAAGTTAATTTTCTCTTCACCACTAGAAAAAGTGCCGAAGGGAGGCCTGGGTCGACGGTTCCAGGCTTTCTCTGCTTCCCATTCCGGCCCCTGCATTCATCAGTTCTCTTGGAATCAGTGGTACCAGCAGTGCCTTTGCGCACAGCGCTGGCATCTTGTCCTGCACCAGACTCTTTAAAAACTTTCCCGTTCTAACCCCCGCGAGGCGGACAGCGAGGCCCCCGACCTCTCCGGCGGTACCTGGGGGCTGTCCTGCAGCGCCTCCTCCAGCAGGAGCTTGTCCACGGCGGGCATGGCTCGGCGGCGGAGCGCGGGACTCGAGGCCGGGGACGCGGGACGCTCCGGCGACGCTCCGGGGACTGGAGGCTCAGCTACCCGCCCGCGCCTACCCTGAGCCCGGCGGCCCGCCCCTCGGCCCGGCCCCCCGCCGCAGGGATCAACAGGAAGTGTGGCGAGCGAGACGGGACACCGGAAGTGTGGCGACCTGGCTTCCGCGCTTCTAGTCCTCCGGGCTAACGGGGCGGGGCTGGGGAGTTCCGCCTCGAGGTCGTCCTCCCCTGTCCCAGTGGTTCCAGCTCTGGGTGGGACGATAAACTTAATCTTTGTTCTTGCGGTTGCACTGAGTGCTTTTTCTGTGTGGGAGGAGAGAAGAGTGAACAGATTTTGTGGCTGTTTTCTGCTTTCTCTCTCTCTCTCTCTCTCTCTCTCTCTCTCTCTCTCTCTCTCTCTCTCTCTCTCTCTCTCTTTTTGAGTCAAGCTCTTCTGCATCCCAGGCTGTCTTCTAACTCCCTGTGTACCTGATGGTTCTGAATTTCTCATCCTCCTGCCTCGTGCTCCCGAGAGTGATGGATTAGCAGGCATGTACCACCCAACCTGACTTATGTGCAGTGCTGGGATCCAACCGAGGGCTTCGTTCATGCTAGGCAAGCCCTCTACCAAAGTAGCCACATCTCCAGCCTCAGATGTGGCTGAGATAAGATAAGATGAGTAAGAAATAAGTCTTCTTACTTATTTTTCATTTTGGGGCGGAGGTGGGAGTTGGGTTAAACTGGAGAGGTGGCTCAGCAGTTATTGGTTATTGCAGAAGACCTAAGTTCAATTCTCAGCACCGAGGCCGCGGCTCACAAGTGGTTGTAACTCCAGCTCTCTTTGGTCTCCTTGGGCACTGCTCTCACGTGCACATATTCCCTGCATACACACAATTTAAAGTGAAACAAAACAAAATATTAATATATTTAGTGTGTGGAGCCTAAATGACAATTTGTGAGAGAGTTTTTTCCTTCCAACCATGTAGGTTCTGGTAATTAAACTCAGGCCTCAGGTTTGAAGGGAAGTGCCATTAATCACCGAGCCATTTTGCCAACCTCTGGCCTCTTTTTTAAAATACTAAACAGCTCAGAGCACAAACGTGTGTGTGTGTGTGTGTGTGTGTGTGTGTGTGTGTGTGTG
>NC_022024.1:34944781-34950400 GCF_000317375.1 Microtus ochrogaster
GAGAGAGAGAATCATCTGTGTTATTTAGATCAGTGCTGACTGATTTGGGCCATATAATTAGGTTTAATCCTCTTGGTTCACTATGGTTTGTCATTTTGGAGGATTTCATAATGAAATTTTCAGGATTGGAAGGGGTAGATAATTTAGTTCTGTGAAGTCATTTAAAAGTGAGAAAAAAGAACACCAGCAATGAAATAGTTGAGTTATGACCATACAATGCAGACTGGAGGAAGAAGAAAGAGAAAGTCGTGTAGAAGATCCAAAGGGGAATTTGGCATATATTAATGACAAGAGTTTCAGTTGACTGACAATGAGATGTCACCAAAATCAACAGGAAGAGTACAACCCTGCACAAATTCCACATCTTGCGGTAACCACCTGAACTCAATGTTGACTGTGACATCGGTAAAATCAGGAATCACCAGGAAAGGGTCATTTAGATTAGGTTAGGTCTGGCTGTCTGCGAGGGATTATTTTAAATTACTTGAGGTGGGAAGGTATACCCTGAAAGTGGATGGCACTGTTCCCTGGGCGTGAGTCCTGGATTACATAAGAGAGAAACAAACTCCAGCATTCCCTTATTTCTGCTTCCTGCCTGAAGTAGCAGTATAGCCAGCTCCTGCCAGAAGATGCCATGTTGCCAGCTTCTGCCTGAAGATATTATATATCCAGCTCCTCCTGAAGATACTGTGTAGCCAGCTCCTCCTAAAGATACTGTTCATTTCAGACACCACTGAAAATGAACTCAGTTCTGGCCTGAGCTATTTATGCCTTCTGCCTAGAGTCCCTCTGCCCCTCCCCCCATATTCCTTGTTTTCTTCTGATGACATCATACCCTATCGCATTTCTTCCTTTTCCTTTATTTTCCTTCCAAGTACTGTTCACTTAAATTTCCCTCACACAGTCTCCAAACTGTCCTGACCCAAACTGCCTTCTTCAAGGCCAGACTGTGGTTCTCGCCATCCCTGATAGTACAGACTAGAACAGGACATGGTTACACCAGAGGGAAGAGTATACTCCCTTTCATTAGGAAGAGATGGAGTCAGGAGACAGCGTCCCACAACACCCTCCGAAGGCTCAGACATCTCATGGGGGGAGCAAACCATATTTTTCATATATCATCTTCTAATTAAAGTACCCTTCATTGAACACCAATGTTCAAAATTATATAAAGCACATTCTTACACAGTTTCATTCCTTTTCGGCATTCCCTTGCTACATTATGGGCTAAATGGCCTTAGTGGGAATTCTTGGCACTAAGTGCCGTTCATGACATTGTTTCTGAGGTAAAATGTGTCTCAGATTCAAAATAACTACTTGCAAAAAAACCTCTAGGAATGTGTTTGTAAATCGGTTAAATCCACTTCATTATTTCATACAACCATTCTTTCATGTAATATTCACTCCTGGGCGTTAAATACTCTCCCTTGCTTTGCTGTCTTGATTCTATAGGAGGAATTTTATGTAAACCTAAAAACTGTCAAGTCTTTCATTAAAGTGCATGTGCTCGTGTGACACTGTGGTCATGTGACACGGTTGTGAGGTGGCTTTCATTTTCTAGCTATACCTGGACGGGTGTGAGGTTCCTGACAGCTCCGGCAGAGAATGCCTGTGGCTGAGCAGCGAGGACCAACTGATGGGAACGGTCATCTTCCCCTTGCTGAAGGTCAGAATGCAGTGGGGACAGGGAGACAGAGAAGGACAGCAACAGGGGCTTCAAAAGGCGCGAGAGAAACTTAGAAACTAGGAAAGCATGGTGGCAGGGGGCGGGGCGGAGCGGAGGGTGGGGCGGGCAGCTCCTTTCCTGTGTTTGCAGTGTGCTTCTCACGCTTCCTGAAAACCCACCTCCCTTCCCCTCTTCCCCCCTCCAGTGTGAAGAGCACACTCCAAGCAAAACCAATCTCCCCATCCTCAATATGCTTCAACAACACTTGTAGATAATTCTACAGCGCTGTTCCTATTCCGGTCCCCGCTTTACAGGTAGAGTGAGCAGAACTTTATTTCTTTCTAGAATTGTGGTGCTTCAGACACCACCTGACACCGGGACAGTTCCTCCATAACTGCTTATTGAAAATCCGATGCGCGTTGCCATAGCGTCCATGTGGTCAGTGCTCCAGAGTCTTCTGAGAGTTTCCATCAGTCTCTGTTCCCTTGGTAACCACACTGCTGCTCCTTCAGTCACTCACTGCCCTGACTCTAGAAGCCAAAGGCATAAGAGGAAGCACACTGGAGTCCTCTGCCCAAAAGCGCTTGTGTTTGAGAAGGGAAGACTGTAACAAATTTGAATTGATAAGCCTGTGATAACACGTAGTGGAGGAACCGAGGAGCATGGGCAGTGGAGCGGACAGCAAGGGTCCATAAGGTGGCCAGCACTGGGGCTGAGAATTAAATAAACAACAAACAAAACCCGATGGAAAGAGCCTGTGCAAAGGCCCTGGGCTGTGCTTAGCAGCGTGAGGAAAGGCCAGCGTGCCTGGAGCAGAGGGGGAGGGGAGGATGGGAGGGGATGGAAGAGAGGCTAAGCCCTAGTCACAGAGAACCTGAGTCCTGGTGAGGACTTTGGATGTTATCCTGTGTGTGACAAGAAAGGTATGAAGGTGACAAGGGCTGATTTACATTATTTTAAAAAAAAAACTTAACTATATTTATGATTTATATTTTAAGGCATTTGTGTGTATAGAAATGATCAAAGTCAGAGGTGAGGCCCGGGTCAAGGTCTGGGGTAGCGAAGGGTGTAGGGAGGAGTCACTGAGATCTGTGCAGTGCAAACCTGGCAGAAGAGGGTGAGCGACAGAAACTGGGCCGAGTGCTGGAGGTGCCCGTGGAAGGACTGGGACAAGCAGGTTGGTGGTGACATGCACTGCTCTGTGAGGGCCTGTGCACCGGAGAAGTCTTTTAGATGACCGGTTTGCAGGGTGTTGTCTGGATGCTTCAATATCCTCCTCTGCAGTTTGGCGGAGAAACCGGAAATTTATCAGCATGCAGATGGCATTTAAAACATGAAGGTCAATGACATTTCTTAGGGGCTCACTGCAGACAAGAAAAGGGAGAGTTTGAAGGATTGAACTCCAAGCAAAAACCCAGACCTACTGAGGTAGGAGGAGCATTGAGAAATGAACACGCCCCTTCTAGAGGCCTTAGAATTAGGGAATGTAAAGACCACCTTCCCCTAAAGGGTTCCTAAAAGAATTAACCCACTGTGTCAAGAGTGACTAGATGGTCAGCAGGGAGTGGCTGTCCTGTGGCCTGCAGAATCGTCACTAGGAGGGTCGGCAGTAAACCTGGGAAGAAGTTCTATCCGAAAGCAGGATGGTTGTGGTCAAAAACGAGGAAAGATGATGATTCCAGAGATTTTCCAGCAAAGGGGAATGATTGCAGGGGAGGCGACGGCACACAGAAAAGTAGAGAGGAAGGGCGGTTTCATTGCCTTGAGCAGGGAGATGTTGCAGACTCAAGCACACTGTTTACTCTTTATGAGTCCCACTGTGCTGCTCTGAGAGACACGGGAGTGAAAATACCAACCACAGGCTGTTTCCAGGGACCCCTCTCTAGGTGTCCTGTATTAATTGGGACTTTTGTGGCTGCACACGAAAGGGAACTAACTCCAATTAATGTGGAAAGGCAGGAAAGGAGGCTACATTTCTCAGGTCGTTTGCTTGCTCACGGGAGGAGATACAGTGTGGGGAGGATTGGAGACGGGGACACTGGAGGAGGAAGTGGCAATGGGGAGGCCAAAGCTGGGGCGGGGGTAGACAGGAGTGAAACCCAATCACGGCCAGGGGATGGCCTTGGATAGAAGCAGGGACAGAGTGTGCCAAGGCATACATGTGACAGTCATTTGGTAGATTAAGTAAGAACGAAATTCTTTGCCAGCAGTCAGTTTTTATTGTCCCGGTAAGATGAGGATCAAGGCCATGAGCTCAATGCAGTGTTGGTGAAGTGTGTGGGATGCGTTCAGGGAGTGGCGAGGGTGGGAAACTGTCATTTGGGGACAGGGGCATGTGAGGTATGAGGACTCATGCCCCAGGGCTGGAGTGGTGGCTCAGTGGTTAAGAACATGATTGTCTATAGTGGCACTGTTTGTGACAGCCAATAGAGAAACAAGAAGTGACGTCATGGCATGCCTAGACCACGGAACACTATTCAACAGGAACAAAGTTTTCACTTCCTACACGGTGCATGAACCTTGACAACATGCTAAGTGGAAGGAGCAAGACACGGAAGTCCACATATTCGACAGAGCCAACCGTATGAAATGCCCTGCCTAGGCTAATACTCAGAAACAAGAACAGAAGCCGCACCGGTGGCCAAGGCCGGAAGATGGCAAGTTCAAGGCCTGCCTGAGTTGCAGAATGAGTTTGAGACCAGCCTCGCTGACTGAGACCCTGTCGCAGAGAGCTAAAAGAGATTTAGCTCAATAGTAAGGGGTTCACCAACACATGCAAGCTCCTAGGTCCCATCTCTCTGTAGAGAAGGGGAGAGCAAGAGATGGAGAGAGAGTGCTTGGTGCTAGCGGCTCGGGGGGAGAGGGAGGAAGGAGTGATTAACAGCAGGCGTGGGGATGCTTTGGGGGTAGTGAGAGTATCTGGGATTAAACATTGGTGATGCTGGTACAATTTTGTGAAGTCACTAAAAAAATCCAAAGGGGCCTGCTTTACAATGCTAAACTTTCAACAGAATTGGGGTGCATGATGCGAACCCCCCCGCAAAGATTCAATTAAAAAAAGTTTTTTTAATGCTGAATGTTGATTGTCTGATGTCAAATTATACCACAGCCACAGTAACAGCACGGCCCTGGCAGAACAATAGTCCTGTGGACCAATGGAATAAAATAAGGACCCATAAGTTAACCTAGCCACCAAAGTTTTAGCATAATAGACTCGGGAAAAAGGACAGCCTTTTTCATAATGGATGCTGGGGAAACAAGACACATGAATGCAGCAAAATGAACCTGGGTACGTATCGTACCCCGCATAAAACCTAGCTCAACACAGGTCCAAGACCTTAACATTAGACCCTAAAACTCTGAGGGAAACACTTGACAATTTTGGCAGAGGCAAGAACGTTCTGGAAAGGACTCTCACAGCTCAGAAAAAAACTCAGGAGCTGACAAACGGGATAAATGCTAAAACTCCTGTATGACAAAGGAGGGCTATCAGCAGGGTGGAGAGAGAGGGCACAGAAGAGAACACATCTCCGGCCACTACATGTCAAATAGGGGGGTTACTCTCTAGACTATTTCAAGGATTTCAAAAGCTAAACACCAGAAATGACCAAATTAATCCAATCAATCAGTCAATGGGCTGATAAACAGACAGTTCTCAAAAGAAGAAGAAACAGATGGCAAATAAGTATGTGTTTCAATCAGTCTTCTATTGCCGTGAAGAGACACCACGACCACGGCAGCTCTTATAAAAGAAAGCATTTAACTGGGGCTGGCTTTCCGTTTCAGAGATTTAATCCATTATCATCAATGTAGGAAGCATGGAGGCACGCAGGCAGATCGTTTTGATTGAATCTGGCCTGGTGCGCACCTCATGCCTCCTTCTGGAAGAGATTATGGTGCTAGGGTCCCTCATGGGTGAGCTCCTCCTCCTCCTCCTCCTCCTCCTCCTCCTC
>NC_022024.1:34950576-34955048 GCF_000317375.1 Microtus ochrogaster
GGGGATAGAAGAGCTTAGAATCTTGCTTTTCTAGTTTTGCCATCACCTACAGGAGGAGGACCTAAAAGCGCGTGGCAGAAGAAGACCTGCAGACTGCTGGGATGGCAGGGCTGATTTCTAAGGTGAAACTTGGGACCGCAATAGACACGTGGAGCCTGTGGTGGTTTGAAGGAGAGGCAAGAGAAGTGAATAGTGAAGGCACTATTAGGAGGTGTGGCCTCGTTGGAGGAAGCACATCACTGGGGGTGGGCTTGCAGGTTTGAGCTCAAGCCAGACCCAGTGGTTTACACTGTCTCTTCATGCTGCCTGCCAATCTGGCTGTAGAAGTCTCAACCACGTCTCCAGCACCATGTCTGCCTGTGTGACACAACACTTCCCACCATGACAATGATGGATTCAACCTCTGAGCTATGAGCCAGCCCCAATTAAATGTATTCCTTTATAAGAGCTGCCGAGGCCATGGTGTCTCTTTACAGCAATAGAACCTGACTGAGAGGCAGAGCCCATTACAATGGGACGGCTTATGAACCACAGGGAAGAGCCACACGGGATTATTCCTATGCTCAAGGAGTCATGCCTCGTATGGTGATCTTGGTGGACCTGCCATTAGTACACAAATAACTACTCCCAAATACTTGACTGGATGTAAAATCTGCAAAGGGTAGTTAGCAGGTTAGACAAATCTATTATGCGTCAGGAGCTTCCGTAGAAACCCATGAACCTTTGAAAGGATCCAAAGACTCCCCCATTACCATCACGGGGTCGGTCGCGGGACCAGACTTGTATTTTATTGGCAAAGCTATATCATCAACGCCCGAGTGTGAAGATGCAGGAGCTGAAGATGCTTAAGGATTCTAGCGCAGGATAGTTCCCCTTTCTTAGAGTCTGAAGCGGCGTTTTGCAAGGTTTTCATAAGACCTAGAACGAACTGAAGGAGTCTCTGTAGAAACCTGCCTGTTTAAAAACCCTGTCTTTCCTCTGCTCCCCAGGCGGTTGGCATTTAAGGCGGCTGACATCTCCGCTGTTCACTGGAGGGGGCGCTCTAGCCCCTCACAAACGGGACTGAGAGGAAAAGCGACGGGTGTCGGGCAACAAACACTGAAATTTGGAAACAATAAGAGACTTCATTTGAGTTAATGCGATGGAAGAACGATAAATGGTACCGACCAAATGACAAGACAAGGAAATGTGCCTGAGAGCAGGCCAGGAGGCAAACCTTGGACGCCTGCTGGGAGGTAAATCTGGGCATGCCTTCCCAACTCCCAAAGCAAGAAAAAGTTTAGAGAAATAATGTTCCAGTCATAAGGCCACCGATTTTGAACTCCTGCAAAATGAGTAACCAGACCCTCTGCTTCCAGCGACCTTCAAAGTGCAAACAAACTGGAGCCTGGGAAACACTCCTGAGAAGTCAGGGCCATGCCCGCCCAGGGACTGTTTGGTCACCGAGCTAGAACCTCAGAGTCACGGCAGCGTGGGCGTCCCTACATGCACGTGTGTTGGTCACAGAGCAGAGTTACTGATGGTCCACAGGGTGGTTATGGACTTGGGTGCCGGGCCTGAATTGGAGCTGCAGACGGTTAGTCCTGAGTCTCTGAGCATGTTCTGTGCCTTTCTAAACCTCACCGCTATTCGTCAAGACACAGACGACAATGCCTGCCGTTTACTGCGTCTGCGGGTGGCTGATACATGTCTGTGCGAATCAGGCCTCTTCCAGTAGCAAGTGACAGAAACCCAATCCATCGAGAAAAGGTCTGGGTGAGGGAGGCTGGATTTCTTTGATCGTGTGAGGAAGGGCACAAAATAGAACTAAGACTCCACTCACCTCACACTGAAACCCTTCCTTTAGGCCGGCATCTCAGAGCTTCTAGGCTCACTTCTAAGAAAGAGGGGAAGGCTGAGAAATCCAAACAGGGTTGGGTGGGGTGCAACCGCCATTCCAGCTACTCAAGACACTCACGAGGGACTAAAACTTTGTCTGGGGTAGAGAAAGAAGGGAAAACGCTCAGCCTGTCTTAGGCCACGGCTGCCCTCTAGTGGAGCGCCAGCTGCAGCTTTGAATGTGCGCATGTGCACGTTGCTGGGTACCACAGTCGGTCACCTAGGTCGGAGCTATATGACCAGAAGTGGAGCTGGTACGAGAATAGAGATGGGGAGAGGAACCCGCAGCCCAAACGAGATGAGCCAAGTGCCATGTCTCTCGTCCCAGCCCTCTTCCCAAGTCTTCCTCCCATTCCGGCATGTCCTTCGGAGCAGCTAAAGCCGGGCTCTGTTCCTCCCTCTTGCTGTTTCTCCCATGCTCGAGTGCCCTGTGCACGGTCTTCTGGACATCTCTCTGTCCCTCTGTTCCTCCACTGTCCTGCGTCTGTCCTGTCCTCCGTGGTAGCTCCTCCTCCTATCCTGCTGGATCTCCTCTGTACCCCTCTGCTCACTTCTGCCTTTCAGAGAGCTATCTAAAATGACAGTCTTGCCTCTTCTTTGCTCAAGGATTCTTTTTCTCTCTTTAATTTTTATTATGTTTATTTATCTGGGGGGGGGTGGCGTGCAAGTGTATCAGCGTATGTATGTGAGCGGTGGGCGGAGGGTAACTCAAGCGAATTGGTTCTCCTCTTCCACCCTGTGTTCCTGGGAATGAGTCTCAGGACAACGGGCTTGACAGCCTTTACCCTCTGAACCACCTCTTTGGCTCTTTCTCTCTTTGAATGCTTTAATTCCACTGATGTTTGTTTTGTTGAAAATTGGCTTATTTCAAGTCTATGTTTTGGTTAGTTTTTTGTTAGGTTAACACAAACTTGGATTATTTCTGGAGAACCTCAGTTGCGAAAGTGTCCCCATCAGATCGGCCTATAGGCAAGTCTGTAGGGCATTTTCTTTATTATTGGTTGATGTGGGAGGACCCTGTGGACCCTGACATGCCTGGGCAGGTGGTCCGGCAGTAAATGAGAGAAAACTGAGCAAGCCTCCCTCCCTCTCCTCCTCCCCCTCCTTCTTTGTCTCTCTCCTTCCCCTCCCTCCTTTTTTGAGCTGGGAATTAAACTCGAGCCTTGTGCACACCATACAAGCTGCCCCGCACCGAGCCCCACCCCCAGCTCTGAGGGAGATAATTCTCGTGGCTCACATCAAAGGCAGCTACATCATTTGTGGCCGTCTCTTCCCTTAACCTGACTGCGCGCGTGGATTTGAGGTTTAGGTCTGTGTCACGTTTCCTGCATCTGCTCATCTCATCTGGGCCTCGGCAGGCCACAGCTGGCAGCAGAAAGAACAGGATTACGGTGACAGAGGCCCGTTTTCCACCATCCCCTCCCTTCTCCCCAGCTCTTCCCCGTCGTCTTGCTTTCCGTCCTTACAGAGTCCGTTCCAGTAGAGATGTCACTAACAAAGACCTCCTTACCAGCAATGTCCTCTTACAGCTTATTCTCTCACAGCGGGGATACCATCTTCCAAGCTTAGTTAAGACTGAAAGATTGGAGAGAGTCACTGTGGACGTGATGTGTGTGTGTGATCTAGAGGTTAAAGCCGTGCAAATGTGTCAGGCGACGATGCAGCTCTTTTATGCTTTTTTTTGTTGTTGTTGTTGTTAATTTTGGGTAGGGCTGATGGCTTTGGATCCATGAGGGTTCTTCTGTTGAGTTGTTTGGGTCAGAAGTGACCACACCAACCGCACCTGGTTAGTTGAGTTTGTGCATCTTTTTCTCTTCCTTTTAGACAGAGTCTCATGGAAACCTGTCTGGCCCTGAGCTCACTCTGTAGCTGAGGACGACCGTTAGCTTCTGACCTCTCCATCTCCTTGGTCCCCGATGAAGTACCTTGAAGTTATGGCCTGATCACACCATTGAAAAGTTGGCTTCTAGTCACAGGGCATGTGAGGTCACTCTGCTCACCTGAAAGGTCACCAAAGGTTCAAACGAGGCTAACTGGATATCAGTCTACAGAGGAGAAAGCCAGCCGACCTATTTCAACCCAAGTGGAAATCCGCACGGGCTTGCTAATAAGAGCATGCGCACTGCTAACTTTCCCTTGATATCAGGAGACCAGTGACACAAAGCAAGCGGACAACACAGCCTTCCCAATAACGATACCCCTTGGGCCCTGGGAGGAGGGTATAAAGGTCAACTCCATATCTGCAATGAATGTGTCTGCTTCAGCTTCTGACCTGACTCCTGGGGTCTATGTCATCGACTTCACCCCCTCTCACCCTCTTCCTCAAGGGATGACCAGAAGGGATGATCACTGTATCAACTCTGTTCACCTGGAAGGTCACTGAGGTTCAAATGAGGCTAATTGGATTGTCCGTCTATGCCTGAACATTGTTCCAGAGCAATGGTTTTTGTCAACACAGCAATTTGCCATGCTTGGGATAGAATGAGGACAATAGCTATCGACTGCAATGGCTGCCAGAAGCTAAGTTCTAGCATCCGTTAGATACTTTATATATTATATAATATGCTAATTCTAGCATCCCTTAGATACTTCAT
>NC_022024.1:34955268-34960330 GCF_000317375.1 Microtus ochrogaster
AGATACTTCATATATTATATAATATGCTAGTCCTAGCATCCCTCAGATACTTCATATATTATATAATATGCTAGCTCTAGCATCCGTTAGATAATTTATATATTACATAATCTGCTAGGAGTATTGCCCAGGGTTGGGCTCACATGCATGAGGCCTGTATTAGTTATGTTTCTGTTGATGTGCTAGAACTCCATGAGCAAAATCTACTTACAAAAGAAAGTACTCATTTAAACCTATGATTCCAGAGAAAGAAGAGCCCATCAGCATTGGGACGATGCCCTCTCAGTGTATCTAACAGTATCGGGGGGGCCTTGAGTACCAGCCTCAGTACCCCCTCAGGGCTCAGAATTGGATGTCTATGGCAGGCAAGATCTGAGGGTAAACAATGAACTCAAATATGTTACCTCTGCATGTTCTTTGTGTGTGTGGGGAAGTGAAATTAACTCAAATATGTTACCTCTGCATGTTCTTTGTGTGTGTGGGGAAGTGAAATTAACTCAAATATGTTACCTCTGCATGTTCTTTGTGCGTGTGGGGGGGGAAGTGAAGTGAAAGGGCGCGGAGAAGAAGAATAAGGGGAAAAATAAGGAGAAGAAAGGAGGGGAAGAGGAAGAAGAAGTGTTTGTGTGTGTGTGTGTGTACCCAAAGAGGCCGGAAGAGGGCACTGGGACCCTTAGAGCTGCAACTGTAGGAGGTAACTTAGAACCGTCCAACATGAGTGCTGGGAGCCAAGCTCAGGTCCTCTGGAGGAGCAGCAAGCACTCTCGGCCACCAAACTGCCCCTCTAGGCTCGTCCTTAAATTAAATGAAATGCAGCCAGACTTTTTTCCTTAGCCCAAGTTTTCCTCTGAAGTACCGGGCACCTTTTCATACTGAAGAACAAATTTAGGGCCAGTGATAGCTCAGTGGGTAAAGGCTCTTGCCGCCAAACTTGACATGAGTTCAACCTCCAGGTCTCACTTGTTGGAGGGAAAGAACTTACTCTTGCACGCTGTCCTCTGACCTTTACACAAGAGGCATGGTGCGCGTGCGCACGCACACTAAATAAATGCAAAACTATTTTTAAAACGACTCTAGCTTAATGAGAGAGATAAAGTTAAAAGTACAGGGCTATAGGATTAGCAAGAGCATTCACGATACACATTTGAGCTAACCCGATGAACAATAACCTCTTTGAGAGGGTAAGCGAACTCCAGGAGAAGATGGCAATAAAAGCAATTTATCTTTGCAAATGGGGATGTGTAGAGAGAAGGCAAAGTGCTTTTCTGCAATCACAGCTATTACTGTCTAAGGAACTCAGGCTGTTTCCTTAGTGACAGAACCTCTTTTGCATACGGACAAGCGGTTTTCTCTTGTTTTCTCTGCTGCCGCCTGGAAAGTTTCGGGCGGCTCCCTGTTTTCTGGTTTACATCGGCATATGTACATCTTTAATATTCACTTCCTTGTACGGCCTGAAACACCTGAGCTGATGGCAGCATTAGTCGCTGACAGCAGAGTCGCAAACCTTAACGATAGATGCTGTCATCAGAAGCCGCCGTCAAAACGGACTCACAGCAATGCGGAGAAGCTACTTGCCAAAGAACAGAATAACCCCGCTTTACCAAAATTTAAGGAAGGAGAGACTTTGGATAAGTTAGTCACTCTGTGCCAGTATTCACCTCAAAAGGCTGTGACAAGATGTCAATCATCTGGGGCTGCGTGGGGAGACATCAGCTATGACAATTAACACACCCTATTCCCCAACCAGATATCCGTGCTTATTACAAACATTTCCTTAATCCATTCTGTAATAGCATATTCTGAATTTAAAAGCTTGGTGATAGAAGATGGAGGCTCTTGGTTTGACCCTGAGCAGTGCACATTTTAAATGTGAGAAATCTGGACAAAAAAAAATCTATAACCTTCCCAGACCTTATCCCCTAACTATGATCCCCGTGAGGAACTGGGAGCTGGGCGATTCATTATTCATTAATTTAACAAATATTTGTTGAGCACTTAACCGAATCCAGCTGAGCACTTGACACGACAGACTTCCGCCTCTCCGCATGGGCTGTTTATTATGCGCAAGGTGTCCCTGTGCAGGCGCTGTGGCGTTCTCAGGGCCCTGGGTTCTCTGTCGCGGCTGGCAGCTGAGCCTCCTCACTCCGCAGGACCGGCACGCAGAACTGGGGCTGGCTGGCGATGTTGTTTCCCATTCCTCGTCTGTTTGGGTCTTAAGAGCAAGCGCAGACAAAACATCTCCCTAGTGTGGAATCCCAGGAAGCAATCGGGACTGGAACACGGTGGACCGGCCCCACTGTAGACTCTCGGGACAGAACACTAACACGGGGGAAGGGTTCTATAAAGCAGCGGGTAACCTGCCGTCAGCGGCAGAGCTGGGGGATGGAAACTGAAAAGTGTAAAATAGAACTCTTCCCTCCCTCTGCCTTGCCCCTGTCCTCTTTCCCATAGCTGCCCCTGTTCTAGCCCCTGTCATGCTCATGTCCCTCCAGCAGACTTTGTTCCGGCTCAGGTTCCCTTCTGCCTGGGGATGCTGGTCCGGACCACCCGGTGAAGGCTATTGTCTTCCGTCTCATAACCCACATCCCCTGGGCACTTCCATCATTTGCTCTTTATGTTCCTGGCACACATCACAGTTTTCTTGTTTCCATCCATATTCATTACTGGTTTTGAACGCCAAGGATGTGTGCCCCAAGAGTGGAAGGGATCTCCTCTGTGTGGTTCTGGCATGTTCTCCAGGATGGACGGGGCATGGGGGCGCTCATAAGGGACGCCTCTTCTGTTCTCTGCGCCAGACAGACGTGAATCAAGGCGATGGATGCCTGTCAGGGAGACTTATGAGGAGAGATGCTAGTTTGGGCTTTCAAGGGTCCCTGTGGGCAGCCACTGGATCTGTGGGTTCAGGGCCGTGCTGAAGCAGAATGTCCAGGAAGTAGAAGAAGTGAGAGCAGAGACAGCTCATTCCACGGTGGGAGCAGAGAAGGAAAGCAATTGGTGAGCAGTATAACCTTCCAAAGCATGTTCCCAGTGGCTTCCCTCCTCCAGCTAAGTCCTGCCATTAAAACTTCCATAGAATAATGCCCCTAGCTGGGGACCTGGTATCGAGAGACTTTAATAATATTCAAAACCTTGCCTGTTTTAATTAAGTGAGTAAGTAAAAGCTATAAATGAAAATAGCAGTCTGCAAGCCCGTCTTCTCCATGCTAACTTCATGCTAGCAAGGTGAGAGGTGTTTGGGGAATGATGTCACACTGAGACCCGAGAGGGTGTCAAGGTAAGACTAGGAGGCAGGAGTTGAGTGGCTTGCTGGCTGGAGGTCGTTAGACTCCCTGCCAGGGTAGAAGGATTAGGAGGAAAGTACCTGCGGCTGTTTTGAGAATTCAGTGAGTCAATTACTAATGCAAAACTGACATATTGTGGTAGTTTGAAAGAAAATGGCCCCCCAGAGGGAGTGGCACTATTAGGGGGTGTGGCTTTGATGGAGTAGGTGTGGCCTTGTTGGAGGAAGTGTGTCACTTGTGTGTTGTATGAGGCCACTTGTTAGTTTCCCAGCCATTCAGACTCCCGAAATAATCACACAGAAACTATATTAATTAAATCACTCCTTGGCCTATTAGTGCTAGTTTCTTCTTGGCTAACTCTTACATCTTAATCTAACCCATTTCTAGTAATCTGTGTATCGCCACGGAGCTGTGGCTAGCTAGGTAAAGTTCCGTCCAGCTCAGGCGGGGCTCCATGGCTTCTCTCCGACTCCACTTTCTTTCTCTCAGCATTCAGTCTAGTTTTCCCCGCCTATCTGTGTTCTGCCCTGCTATAGGTTCAAAGCAGTTTATTAATCAATGGTAATCACAGTATACAGAGGGGAATCCCACATCAACTGTGGGTGGGCTTTGAGGTCTCCTGTGCTCAAGCTATACCCAGTGACACAGTTCCCTTCCTGTTGCCTGCAGATCAAGATGTAGAACTCTTAGCTCCTTCTCCAGCACCATGTCTGCCTGCACGCTGCCATGTCCCACCATGATGATAATGGAATAAAACTCTGAACTATAAGCCAACACCAATTAAATGTTTTCCTTTATAAGGTCATGGTGTCTCTTCACAGCAATAGAAGCCCTAAGACACACACACACATAGACATACATACATACATGCATACACATGCACACAACACACACATATTTGTTCTTCAAGACAGGGTTTCTCTGTGTATCTCTGGTTGTCCTGTAACTCACTCTGTAGACCAAGCTGGCCTCATATTCACAGACATCAGTCTGCCTTTGCCTCTCGAGTACTGGAATTAAATGCTCATGCCACCACTGCCCAGCTGCAAAACTTGCTTTTTAATTCTTAAATTTTATTTGTGTATGTGTGTGACAGGTATATGTTAGTATGGATGTGTGTGTGTGTGTGTGTGTGATAGGTACATGTTAGTATGGATGTGTGCGTTGTGTGTGCATGTGTGATAACTACATGTTAGAATGGATGTGTGCATGTGTGTGTACATACATGTGTGTGTGTGTGTGTGAGGTAAGTGATTGGTATGGGATGTCCTCTTTTCTCTCTACCCTATTTTTTGAGACAGGGTCTCACACTGAACCTGGAACCCAGTGATTTGGCTAGGCTGAATGACTGATGAGCTCTGAGGATCTGATTTCTTTTTTTCTCTTTTTAACTCTGAAGACAACAATATTTAATAAGGATAAATGGATAACTTTAACAACATCAGTAATAAAAGCAAATTTCTAAATTTGAAAAAACTTAAGGAATGGCTTACATACATAAGAAAAATTGTCAGAACGAAAAAGGTAACAGTCAATCTGTAGTTAGAGGGGGAACCTTTAACTTTTTCCTCTTAGAAACTGGAAACATCAACCCTGAAGATGAAGTCAGTAAGGTCTAGAAGCAATCAAGCCAAACTGAAGATTCCAGAACATTCCAGCAACAATGGAGCACTCAGGGTTTACCAAGAGTGACCACACTGTGGGCCGTAAAATAAACCTTAACAAATTTAAAAGGGCTAAAGCATACAATTTATGTTCCCTAATCACACTAGAGCTGATCT
>NC_022024.1:34961551-34964618 GCF_000317375.1 Microtus ochrogaster
GGCTTACGGTTCAGAGATACAGTCTGTTGTCAATGTAGCAGGAAGCAGGATAGCATGCAGGCAGAAGCCGGAGAGGCAGCTGAGAGGATCCGCAGGCCTCAGGCAGAGCAAGACGCTCTTGAGGGTTTGAAACCCCAAAGCCCACCCCTAGTGACTTCCTCCATCAAGGCCACACCTCCTAATCCCTGCCAAGCAGAGCCACTCCCTAATGACCTAGCATTCAAATCTACGAGCCTACGGGGAGCCGTTCCTCTTCACACCCCCACAAAACATTTGGCCGCCTTTCAAATGGCCAAGAGAAGCGAGCTGGAGAGACGCTGGATTGGGCTGGATTGCACTGCGGAGTGGGAAGCTCTGGGGAAATTAAGGGGAAAGAAATCCCTGAGGTGTAACTTCTATAGTCCCAAGGAGTGCCTGGCAATGAGAACTGGGAGTATCATCCAGTCAGTTCCTAGAAGGTGGCACTCAGTAGCTAAGCCAGGAAGTCAATTGGTTGCCAAAAGCGACGGCATTGACTCCCATTTCACGCACTTAGGAAATATCAGAGCTGTGTTCTCAAGCAGACAGAGCAAGGCGGTCTCTTTGTGACGGTGAAAGATGACAGACACTTACGGAGTCCACCTTCCCTTGTTAATGTGACTCAATAGAAGCTTGTGTGCCTCACTGTGTGGCCCAGGCTGGCTGAACACCACGGGGAGCCCCTTGCTTTCATCTCAAGGGATGAAAGACACCACATCCTGCTTGACTAGAAACGTGATCTAAATGGAAACAACAATGACCTGCCATGATACACGTATCAGGATGGCCCAAATGCAGACCTATTAGAATGGTGTCTGACTTCTCGATGGAGATTCTTTAAGCCACATGCGCTACAGGCGCTAAGAGACTACAGACGCCAGACTAGATTGACAGCACCATATCTAGAGCTTATGGGTATGTTCTTAAGTTGCTAGAATGAGATATTTCCCTTTTTACTCTTCGGGGGCCTGCCATCCAGCTCCCAAATAAATACATGGAGAAATACATGGAGACTTATTCTTATAAATACCCACCTTAGTTTCACTTTTCTAACTTAAATTACCCTGTTTCTCTTTAATTATATTTTGTCTCTGGGCTTTTTACCTCTCTTTAGTCTCTATGTCTTTCTTTCCTTCTTACTCTGTGGCTGGCTCCTGGTGTCCTCCTCAGCCTCTCCTTTTCTAGACTTCCCCTATTTTATCCTCTCTGCCTGCCAGCCCCACCTATCCTTCCTCCTGCCTTGCTAATGGCCGTTCAGCTCTTTATTAGACCAAGCAGGTGTTTTAGGCAGGCAACGTGACACAGCTTCACAGAGTTATACAAATGCAACATAAAAGAACGCAACACATCTTTACATCATTAAACAAATGTTCCACAGCATAAATGAATGTAAAACATCTTAAGCTAATATTCCACAACACTGGTTCTTTGAGGATAGATATAACATCAGCAAGATGGATTGGATAGACCCTTATCCGAACTGACTGAAGGTTGAGAGAGAATAACCAAATTAACAAAATCATAACAAAAGGGGACACAACAACAGACACTGGGTAAATCCAGTGAATCATAAATACATACTTTAAAAACCTGTACTCAACAAAATCGGAAAACGTAAAAGAAATAGATAATTTTCCTCAATAGATACCACTTACCAAAGTTAAGCCAAGGTCACATAAATAATTTAAACGGACCTATAATCCCTAGTGAAATAAAAGTCATCATCAAAAGTCTCCCAACCAAAAACCTGAGATGGTTTTAGTGAAGAATTCTATCAGATTTTCAAAGTAAAGTTAATGCCAATACTCCTCAAATTATTCCACAAAATAGAAACAAAAAAAATTGCCAAATTCATTTTATGAGGCAACAGTTACCCTGATACCAAAACTACCTAAACACTCAACAAAGAAAGAAAATTACAGACTAATTTCCCTTAGAACACAGACGTTGGCTGGGCGGTGGTGGTGCACGCCTTTAATCCCAGTACTTGGGAGGCAGAGGCAGGAGGATCTCTGTGAGTTTGAGGCCAGCCTGGCCTACAAGAGCTAGTTTCAGGACAGGCTTCAAAACTACAGAGAAATCCTGTCTCAAAAAAACAAAAACAAAACAAAACAAAAATGCAAAAATACTCAACAAAATACTTGCAAACTGAATCCAAGAACAGAGCAAAAAGATCATGAACAAGTAATCTTCATTCTAGACACTCAGGGATCGTTTAATATATGGAAATCAATAAATATAACCCTTCATATAAACAAACTGAACCGAAAAAAAAAAACCACATGATCATCTCATTAGATGCAGAAAAAGCCTTTGACAAAATCTAACACCCCTTCATAATAAAAGTCCTGGAGAGATTGGGGATACTTAAACATAATAAAGGCAGTTTACAGCAAGTCTATAGCCAACATCAAATCAAATGGAGAGGAACTCAAAGCAATTCCACTAAAATCGGGAACAAGACAAGGCTGTCAGCTCTCCCATACATGACCAATAATAGTACTTGACGTCTTAGCTAGAGCAATAAGACAATGGAAACAGTATGATCTAGCTATACTGCTCTTGAGCATATATCCAAAGGACACTTCATCTACAGCAAGGACACTTGTTCAACCATGTTCACTGCTGCTCTATTCACAGTAGGGAGGAACTGGAAACAACCTCGACGCTTCTCAACTGGAGAATGGATAAGGAAAATGTGGCACATTTATACAACAGAGTATTACGCAGCTGTTAAAAAGAATGACATCATGACATTTGCAGGCAAATGGCTAGGACTAGAAAAAAAACCAGCCTGGGTGAGTAATTGAGACCCAGAAAGACAAATATGGAATGTATTCATTTATAAGCGGATGTTAGCCATTAAGTAAATGAGAGCCCAGCTACAATGCAGAACACAGAGGGACTTTGAGGGTATCAGAATTCTTCTGTGAAATGCAGGCAGTGATTGCATGGAGCATGCACTTGTCAGAACCTGCGTTCTTGAGCATGTTCAGTTAGTGGTCAGGCTTCCTCACTCATCTTAATGTTAAAAATGATGAAAGTGGCC
>NC_022024.1:34965073-34966591 GCF_000317375.1 Microtus ochrogaster
CTGAGTGTAGCCTTATCAAGGCTCACCTACATGTATGAGTGCTGCAACTTGCCAGTCACACTGGGGAAGGAATGACCCATCTGTGTGTCTGGCCGTCATTCCATAATTGAGTATGGAATAATGAACGGTTATTACCGGAGCGGCATCTGCTTAGCTGGCCCTGGCTCAGGCCTTAGCTTGGTTTTAATTTTATAAGCAAGACCAATCCAAATTAAGCCTCTTCCTTCTTCCTTTCTTTCATCCTTCCTCCTCTGTCTCTCTCCTTTCTTCCTTCTCTTTTTGTGTGTATGTTGGTCTACAGGCGTGTCTACGTGAGTGTAGGTGTCTGCGTGTGAGTGCATGTGTATGTGTGATGGCAGAGAGCCATCTCAGGAGCTTTCCAAGACAGGCTCTCTCACTGGCCAGGAACACGTTGATTAGGCTATGCTTGCTGACCAGCAAACCCCAAGGACCTGCCTGTCCCCACTCCTCAGTGTTGGAATTACAAGCATAGGTGATCACCCTACGTGGGTTTGGGACTCAAGCTCACACCTCTGTATCTGGTTGGGAAACACTCTGTTGGCTGAGCCATCTCTCTTCCCTTCTGTTTGTTAAGACGGGCTCTTGCTGGGTCAGTCTGCCCTGGAGCTGCAATCCACCTCCCTCACTCATCTCACCGAGTGGAAAGATCAAGCATCCATTACAATACCTGGCAAGCCAGTGGGAGGGTGGCTCTCCTCCCCAGAGCAGCCGAGGGCAGGCTCCAGGGGACCTTTTGCGTTAAGACACCTGCCAGGTCCTTTTTTGTCCGTTCTCAGTTGTGGCCCTGCGGCAGGTTGGTCCTAAAACAATAAAATCCTCGCCCTGAGCACAACTCTTTTAAGAGACAAAAATTGTCAGAAGAGAAAAACCTTCATTGTTTTGCAAAAAATTCTTAAAGCAGCCACCTATAAAATCGTTGACTTCCCCGTGTGCCTATTTTCCAAAGGAAAATGAAATATCTTTTCAAAATTACCTTTTGTACAAAGGACAGTAAAAATGACCAGGTTTCTGTTTATTTTTTACGAGAAGGAATTTTTGACAAGCTGAGAAAAGGCCTGTCACATTTAAAGGCATTTTTATTTTCTATTAAAACTGGGCTGAAAATAGATGCGCTTCAGTGATTCTAGAATGCCATGGCATGCATTCTAGAAAGTCACGGTTGGATTTTAAAGCCAATCACTCTTCTTAGATGACATTATTGAAAACCCATTTGGCAAAAATGCAAACTAAAAGAAGGGAAGTATTCTATTAAAATGGGTCAATCCCCGAGTTTTCAAGTCATTTCTTAAGAGTTTGTTTTTGAGACAGAACTGCACTATCTGCAGGGCAGGTTTATGTAAAGGAACGAGTTTTTAAAAAAGATTATGAGTAAGACAAACAATGCTCCTATGACCATAGCTGAGCACATGTCCTTGTGGCACGATTGAGCATCCTTTGGATATATACCCCAAAGTGGTATTACTGGGTCTTGAGGAAGGTTGTTTCCTAATTTTCTGA
>NC_022024.1:34967106-34983289 GCF_000317375.1 Microtus ochrogaster
TGCTGCCGGGATTATATTTAGGAAGTGGTCTCCTGTGCCAATGCATTCAAGTGTGCTTCCCACTTTCTCTTCTATGAGGTTCAGTGTGGCTGGCTTTATGTTGAGGTCTTTGATCCATTTGACTTGAGTTTTGTGCATGGTGACAGGTATGGGTCTATTTTCATTCTTCTACATGTCGATATGCAGTCATGCCAGCACCATTTGTTGAATATGCTTTCTTTTTTCCATTTTATATTTTTTTCTTCTTTGTCAAAAAGCAGGTGTTCTTAGGTGTGTGGATTGATATCCGGGTCTTTGATTCACTTCCATTGGTCCTCCTGTCTGTTTTTATGCCAGTACCAGGCTGTTTTCAGTACTGTATCTCTGTAGTAGAGTTTGAAGTCAGGGATGTTCCCAATTCTCAAATGTTTTCAGAGGGCCACACCAAGGATGAGACAAGACAATGCACACGGCACAGAGGCATAGTGCCCAACATAGGCTTTGTGCACATAATAGTTTTGACGATGGCATTGGTGACGATGGCATTGGTGATGATGGCGTTGGTGATGATGGTGTTGGTGACGATGGCATTGGTGATGATGGCGTTGGTGACGATGATGTTGGTGACGATGGCATTGGTGACGATAGCATTGCTGCGCTGGTTTTCAAGCGCCGTCTATTTTATAAAATATAGAATCGTGGAGAAAGAGAATGCCAAACTTACTTTGTTTTTTATTTTTCATTCAAAGTAATGAGTCTAATGATTGTTTTAGAGAATTAACGTTGGCAGGATATGCAGATTGCCACTTTGATGAATTCTCATAGTCTATGACAAGATTTGACACGGAGTTTTCAGAACTCTTTGGGCTTGTCAAAACCCTATTCTGTGTCTTGTCAAGCATACCCAGCATATGCTAGGAACCAGGAGACAAGCCATAGGAAAGAGCTGTGTTAATGGGACCACGTTTTTTTTTCTTCCTGGGTCCCTGCACCACTGCCAACCTATGTAGTTACAGCGTTATATCCTGGAATTCCAGCTGAGATTTCTTTCTTTTTAAAAATTTGTGTTTATTTTATATGTCTGAGTGTTTTGTTTCTGAATGTATGTCTATGCACCATGTATGTGCAGTGCCCACAGAGGCCAGAAGAGGGCATCCCGGAGAACTGGAGTTACAGAGAGTTGCCATGTGGGTGCTAGGAACTAAATCTAATTCTCTGCAAGAAGAGCAAGTGCTCTTAACCACTGAGCCATCTCTCCGGCCCCTTCTTAAAAATGGTTTATTTTTATGTGTGTGTGTGTGTGTGTGTGTGTGTATGTGTGTGTGTATGTACACACACACGTGCATATGTGTACAGAGTTCAGAAAAAGGTGCTGGATGCCCTGGGTCTGGAGCTAGCTGCTGGAGTTGCAAACTGCCTGATGTGGATGCTAGGAACCGAACTCTGGTCCTCTGGAAAAGCAATAGAAGCCTCATAGCTGCCGAGCCACCTTTGCAGGCTGCCAGCCAAGATTCTGTCTGAAGATATTCCACAGCTGATGTGTTTGTATTTTGTTCATGTATGTCTTCTAGTAGGCTTGGATAGAAAACATATTTCTGAACTAGGCAAACCCGACAGTCATTTGCCCTGTATAAGAAGACGATATGTGTGTGCATGTGTTGGAGGAGGCAGCTTGTTTCATTCCCAGCTGCTCAGTCATGAAATAACCACACAGGTATGTATTAATTAAATTGCTGCTTGGCCCATTATCTCTAGCTTCTTATTTGCTAATCCTTACATCTTAATTTAACCCATCTCCATTAATCTGTGCATCACCATGAGGTCACGGCCTACCAGCAAAGTTTCAGCATGTCTGTCCATGGTGGTAGCTCCATGGCTTCTCCCTGACTCTGCCTCCTTTCTCCCAGCATTCAGTTTAGTTTTCCCTGCCTGGCTCTGTTCCCCTCTAGCTCTGCTGCAGGCCCAAAGCAGTTCCTTTATTAACCAATGATATTCACAGCATTCAGAGGAGAATTCCACATCATGCATGTATATGTGGTTGTATATATATGTATTGTGACTATGCATGTATATATGGGATCATGTATTATACTATATGTATATATAGTATAAATTACATATATTGGAAGTTTAGTCTGAAAGGAAGCCTTACCAATCCTTTGCTGAATGACAGGACGGGAAACAAAGAGGGGAGGGCAGAGCCCATGAGCTGTTGTTTCAAATGTTCCTTCCTAATGCAAGGCCATTATCTCTCTCATTGCTCATTGCTCATTGCTTCTCGGAGACCAAGATGTTCCTCCAGTCCTATGCAGTTTTCTAGTACTTGGATGTACCAGGAATGGGCGATGACAATGGCAAGGCTGCAACATTGTATCCTTTTAAATCTGGGACATGCTGAACTAACAAGGACCAAATGATGATGAGCCCAGTAAAAGCCCAGCACTTGATGTACAGGGAATTCTAGATAAAGAGGGAAAGTCGGCTGTGGTACCTTGAGACTCCCTTTTAGCCAGCACTCAGTGATCCCAGAAGAGATTAAAAATATCAACAAGGCTTTTTCTTTTTCATAAAAGCCATCCCCCAGCAATCATCAGGCTAAGAGTAAAACACAAGGCTTTGGCCATTCTGAAATGCATTTTATTTAACTGCCCAATACCTGGGCATGTGAGTGGAATATCTGCTTCCAGCATCCTTTCAGAGAACAAGGCAATGAGGCTAATGGAGTCATAATGAACACTCATGTGGGAACTACGGCTGTGTGTGAACTGGCCCGTCTGCACAACACTGAGATTGTGGAACTTCTGTTGTCCCCCCAAATGGGTAGCCATTAGTTTGTCTAATTGGTGATTTCCTTGATCTGCAGACTTCGACTTCCAGGCTTACCTCACCGTGTCCAGCCCAGCTGGCAGAGCTAAAACCTGGCAGTAAGGCTGAAGTCTTGCTGACTTTATCTCTCTGGGGCTGGTCCATGATCTCATCTCTGTCCATGGGCTGAAGCATCCTTACATAACTGAGTCTCCTGGAACTGAAATGATCCTGCCCATTTTGGGAGGCAGATTGTCACCACCTAGGCTGACTGTAGTCTTGTCTTACACTGTGCAGAGGCCAAGCTGCTGGCCAGTGTGTCAGACTGCTGCATGTTACGGACACATATGTGTACCCTTGAGAATGTGATAAAGTCTGTCAGACTGCTTGCATCACTTAAGCAAGTCCCTGCTATTTTGATAGCCAATTTATAGCTTATAGATTTCCTTAATTTTCTTTTTTCTTGGGGGGGGTAGAATTACTTATTTTTTAAAAAATCTGTTAAGCTTTTGAACATCACAGCGATTGTGTTGATCTTAGTTGGATGGACTAAACCTCAATTTACCAATCTTTAAATACAGAAACACCAGTTTTATGTGTTTTTTTTTTTCACTGTATGTCTTGGATCAAGGAAGGATTTCAAGTGCTTGTCTTCCTAAGTTTGAAGCCCCTGGAGACACAAAATCCTTTCCCATTTAATTACATGGCAATTCAGAATTCTTTAAAGAAATATTGCTGCATCTAAAGATTAAATAAAAAGCATCCTTCAAAATCAAGAGGGAGACAAGACTCAATTATAGGACAACTGTGTACTTCTTGTCAGTGTATGTTAGCCCCTCCTCTGTCCCCTTCAACAAAGCAGTGTCTAAAAAGATATGGTTCCAATAGGTGTTGGCAGGGACCTATATGAGTTCTTGGGGATCGTGGTAATGCTTCCTCAGCCCAATCTCCTGGGGGATCTGGTGTCTCCACCTTTCTTAATTCCCCTTCTTGTCCTACGACTACCAAGGCTGACTCAACCATGAACTTAATTCGGTTTCTTGGCCCTGGACATTTGGTTCATCTGCTAAGCTAGGCAGTGGGCAGTTGCACCGGCTGGAATGAACTCTTGGCTGTGCCCCCCACCTCCCATGTGCCTCTCTTCCACGGACCCCACTGTTTATTGGTGGAGTACTCCTTCCCCCAAGCTGCCCTACCTTGCAGTTGTGAGTCATCACGGGTCAAGACATTCATAAAAATCTCATTCCTTTTGGTTAGAAAGATTGACAACAGACTAAAGAGAGGTGTAAGGGTCAACGGAGGTGAGGGGAGGCAGAAACCATCCCAGCTATAAAACAAATGCCTGGGAGCTAGAAAACCCTTGTTCTGTATGCTTGGACGCTAATACGATCCAGAAGGTGCAACAGCCACCTCCCTTATCTTGGAAAATACAAAGTCACCATGCCAGAAGCAGGAAGGAGGGAAACAGGAGGGTCTGGGTAATTTTTAAATTGCATTGCTCGGCTTCTGCACCTGCTCTGGACTTTGGACCTCTTACCCAGTCAGAAAAATAGGCAACTCACCAGTCAAGCCTGGGTAGAGTTGGTTATTGACAGTCGAAAGCAAGCGCATCTTAATTAAGAAGCGAGGGTGAGACTAAGAAGCGGGAAGTTGCAGGAAAGTGTGTGCCAGTGCCCAGAACCTAGCCTGGGTTTTGTTTGCTTGCTTGCTTTATTTACGGCAGCAATAGAATCAGGGGTGAAGTTCTGCTTCCTGAGGAATCAACCAGTAAATGACTGGCAGCAGATTCTGTAGCCACCTTTTTCCTTCCCTAGAGGCAGGTCCCACCCCCTGCAGCTTTCTCTTGAACACTGTGGATGAGAAAGCCCGGCTGCCATGTGGCCTGCAGAACCTCCCCTTGTGTGGCTATGGTATAAGTTAACCCCACCTTGTGCCTGCTTCTGTGCTCCTTGGCAGGTAGCCCAGCCCAGACTAGACGTCACAGTAGGAAGCTTGCTCACCCCCTGAAAACTTAGAAGCTAGAACCCTTTTGCTCTGTGTACTTGAAGGGCCTGTAATGGCTGTCTATGTCCATGATGCATGCTCAGTTGATATCCATGATCTGAAGGGTCAGGTTCTACCTTCAGGACTCCTACACGCTATACATCCTGGCCATCTCTCTTTGGATCGGAAGCTCTGAGACCCGCCTCCTAATAAAGCTTTACTGAGGGGCATACTCCCACGTCAGTACCTTTCTGGGAACCATTTCCTCGTTCCTTTCAAGTTATAACAATAAACGCAAGCAGAGAGGAGACAGACAGACAGACAGACAGACAGACACCAGTGTAAAGTGGTGGAGACAAGATAACAAATCCAAGAGATCACCAAAGATAAGCAGTTCTTATTGCTCAATTCTGTGGAAAGGGATGCAACAGAGAGCAAAGGTAAAAAGGCAGGAGTGATGATTTGGCACAAGGCAATGGTTTTCCCACATCTGCTAGGAAAAGACACTGCAAGACTAGTGTTGAGGGGGAATTCAGTGAACTCTAGGTTTGGGTCTGAGCCATTGAGAGCGGAGGTGCAAAGGAGGTTGAGGGAGGATTCGACCTGAGGCTGGTGAGCGGAAGAAAGTAGCCAACGAGCCGGGCGGTGGTGGTGCACGCCTTTAATCCCAGCACTCGGGAGGCAGAGGCAGGCAGATCTCTGGGAGTTCGAGTCCAGCCTGGTCTACAAGAGCTAGTTCCAGGACAGGCTCCAAAACCACAGAGAAACCCTGTCTCGAAAAAAAAAAAACAAAAAAAAGAAAACAAAAAAAAGAAAAAAAAAGAAAGTAGCCAACAAGCACATGGCTTCGTCTTGGTTCTATTCAGCTGGAAACCACCGTACTTCCAAGCTGATACAGTGTTCTGGAGGGTGGTGGGGATTAGAAGCGTGGGCATTGACATCGGAGTATATTTATTTAGTTAGGTAGCCCAGGCTGGCCTGCGATTCGCTATGTAGCCCAGGCTGGCCTGCGATTCACTATGTAGCCCAGGCTGAGCAGGAATCATAGCATTCACTGCGTTAGCCCAGGTTGACCTGTAACTCACAGCAATCCTGGTGCCCAAGGCTCTCAACATCACAGGTATGAGCCACCAAGCCCAGCCGAGGGAGTATGTGAAGTCAGAGGATTAGAGAAAACACAGAGGGAGTTCTGGAGACAGAGACTGGGCCTACCTAGAAAACAGACCCCCCCCTCCCCAAGTGAGTTCTTACAAAGACTCGTGGGGGGGGGGATGTAACTTGCATCTGTTATCCTAGCACTTGGGAGGCAGAGAAGCAGGAGGACCAGAAGTCTAAGGTCATTCTTGGCTACATCATGAATTCAAGGCCTGGGATCCGCAAGACCTGTCCTACTTAGCATTAACTGTCAAACTGACATAGCCCAGAATAACCTGGAAAAAAAAGAAAAAGGAATCCCAATTGAGTGATCTGTGCTTTTCAGACTGGTTTGTGGGCGTGTCTATAAGGGATGGCCCTCATCGTTAACTGACAAAGAGGCGTCCAGCCTGCCGTGGGCGGTCCCATCCTTGGGCAGGTGGTCCTAGGGAAGCTAGATGACCATGAACCAGAGCGAGCCAGAGAGTGAGCCAGCAAGCAGAGTCCCTCCACGGTTCCTGCTGTGATTTCCCTCAACGACATTGTGATCTAGGGGTTGCAGGCGGAAATAAATCCATTCCTCCCCTAAGTTGCTTTTGGTTAGAGTGTTTTTATCCTAGCAACAGAAAGGAAATTTAAAAACAAAAACAAAAGGCCAGTCACAAAGCAAACGAAAGCCAAGGCTCAGAGAAGACCGTCAAGCCCGGGGAACAGAACAGGGTTCCTGCTGCACTGTTCTGAGACACTGTGTAAGAGGTGGCATTTTCTAGACATAAAGGATCCAGGCGGCGATAGCCTCAGTGATGGAGACAGGCGGGGTAGCACAGGATGGGACTGTTCCCCGAGCATTTTGAGGTAGAGGCAGGAGGAGCTGAAAAAAGGAGATGCAGGACGGTGAGGATATCAAAGGCAGGGTGCCAAGGGCTTCTTTGGCTGCTGGAGCAGGGCATGCATGGCTCTGGTAGGTCTTGCCCTTCTTCTGCATTCCCCCTGCCTTGCTAATCACCATTAGATTACATTCCTAAAGCTGCCACCAAGGTCTAGCCCCTTATTTGGCCAATTTCTCCACCTGAGGCTGACCACCAATGTCCAGCTATCAAAGTAGTCAAGTCCAGCCATCAAAGCCCCCTTTGGCTCACCTAATTAACAAGCCCAATCAGCATATACCACCACATCCTGGCCCGTTCTAACAGAGACCTCCCTTCTTCTCTTCTTAAAAATTATAGCTGCAAGGTCATTTGCTGTTCTCTGCCTGTGTCAGAAGGTAGCCAGTTTCACTTTTCTTCCTCACTTAAGAAGGACCTCTGTGGAAACAGATGTTTGGGTGTGGTTTGCGCCTAACCCCGGGGTCCAGGAGGGTGTCCCCACTGTTCAAGCAAGGGAGCAGGAATTGACGGCTGCCTTATTCAGCTTCGGGTCTCCCTGGGGTTCTCTGGAATGGCTTTGGTTTGAGTGTGAAATCTCCCATAGGCTTGAACACTTGGTTCCTAGCGGGGTGTCATTTGGGAAGGTGGTGGAGCCTTGTTGGAGGAAGGGGATCATGGGGGGTGGGCCTTGCTCACCTTCTGCTTCCTGAGTGTGGGTACACTGTGACCAGTTAGCTTCCTGCTCTTCTCCCCATGTGTTCCCTGCCTGCTACCGGGTCTTTCTGGTTGGACCAAGGGATCCTCTCAAACTGTGAGCCAGAAGAAATCCTTTTCCCTTTAAGTTGGTTTCGGTCAGGACATTTTATTGCAGTAACAGAAGGGGCTAAGATAGGAGGAAGTCTTTCCTTGCTAAGGAATGGCTGAGGCTCATGGTTTCCAGCTGGCAGAGATTTAATCTCATTAAAAAGCCTTGTAGGAGCCCAGTAATTTACTCACGAGAATTAACCGGGGTGTATATTTAAAAATGTAAATAGTGATTGGCCAGCAGGCGCTTTCAAATGCCGCCTGCTGGCACTTGTATTTCTCAGTCTCCTCGATACCGGAAGTTTACATCCCATTTTCTGTAGAAAAAGAGCTCAGCCCGCTGTGTTCAGTTGTCCACGTGACTGCCTTGGTTTCTAGACAGTGCTGGGAATACTGCCTCTGCGTAAGCTATTGAGCGAGACAATTAAAGCTGATTTTTTTTTTTTTTTTTGGATATTTCGAGACAGGGTTTCTCCATAGCTTTTGGTTCCTGTCCTGGAACTAGCTCTTGTAGACCAGGCTGGCCTCGAACTCACAGAGATCCGCCTGCCTCTGCCTCCCGAGTGCTGGGATTAAAGGTGTGCGCCACCACCGCCCGGCTAAAGCTGATTTTTAAAAGTTTAGTGTGTGCGGGGGAGGGGGGGAAGAGGCAGAAAATTGGTGTCTATGATAATATTTTACTTGAAAAAGACTTACATATATAGACTGTCCTACCCACCGCCCATTTAAGGGGTCATTCTGTCGATGATGTCGCAAGTGTTTCCGGCCCCTAGAAAAGGATTTGTGCTTTTGTAACTAATTAAGCCATATAATAAAGACTTTAGATATGAATCTCCTGCGTTCAAAAAACAAACAGGAGACCTACTAAAGTAATGTGACCAAGCCCAGTGTGTGCTGTGGGGGAAGAAGGGGCAAACATTGTCAATAATCTTGGAAATGGAGAAAGCTGGCTTGGTAATTCACACAGAGCTGTGTACTAGGCATTCCACGTTTTAAATTGTTGTAAAAATGCTCACCTCAGAAAACCATTCCTAGAGAAAGAACAAAGAGAGCCCTGGGGAAGGTAGGCGTGTTCCTGCTGAGGTTCTCACAGCTGCCAATCACGTTTTTGAGAAACCAGGGGTGGAAACCTAATGTTCCTTTAGGATTTCTGTTTCTCTTCGTCTGTTTGCAATGTGTACCTTAGCTTTTCAAAGAGCCTTCTTTGCAAGAGCTGTCTTCTGAAAAACAGGAGTTTTAAACTGATGAAGAACCAAAACCATTTCTTCTGTTAGCGTGACTCAGTTCCTACCCTAGACAAGATCAATATTGTCAGCTGGTCAAGCGTCCCCCCTCCTGATATTTTATGCTGTCATATGCAAATACACATAAAGGTACATATTTGCATGTGCATAAAGATGCCTTAAAAAACTTTGCATCTTGAAATAGCTTATGAATTACAAAAGCTCAAAATCGGTGCTCTGTTGTGTTGTCCACAGCAACACAAAGTGAGACCCCCCCCCCCCCCCCCGTCTCACTTTTGCAAAGCATATGTCCAAAACGAAGGGCAGGGGCTTTACCCAAACCCTGTCAGCACAGTCTTTATTCTAGCTGGTCATTTTTTTTCCTCTTCAAATAATCCCACATCCCACAAAATTGTCGTTTGTCGTCTGAAAAAAAAAAATCGTATTAAATATCTTTTTCTCAGCTCCTGGGGATCGTTTCTTGCTCAGCAAAACTTTCATGGTCGGCATATACAAAAGTTCCGCTCCTAAATTCCAGCCTAGGCCCTCCAGAACTTCACCTTGACTTTTATAGACACTTTCCCAGCTGTCCTCCGCCCGCATCCTGAGGTCATTACTCTTTTCCTATCAATTTAAAGGCTTAAGTTTTCTATTTAACGCATACACAGGTGAGCCTGAATGTATGTCAGTGTACCGTGTGTTGGGGGGGGGTACCGGTCTTGGATCCCCTGGAACTGGAGACACCTGACACAGGTGTTGGTAACTGAACCTTGGTCCTGCCAGCAGTGACTCTTAACCGCTGAGCCATCTCTCCAGCTTTATTGATTTGAAATATCACTTTTTTCAGAATATCACATTGTCATATAATTTCGGGTCGCTGTGTAGTCTTTCTATTGTATCCTATTAATACGTCTATCTCGGTGTGCCAATGCTTATAAAAGCATAATTTTTATTATTATAAAAGTGTAACTTATTTTCACACTTTTCCTTCAAAACCTAAAATTGCATCTGGCCACAACAGCTGCTTGTCCCCAGAACAAGTCTCTCCTCCACAGCTTTGCTGTTCATGATGTCACGGTGGAGTGATTCTTATTTTGTTATTTTATTTGAAGTGTTCTATATTTCTTACTCAAATTCCATTGTCAGTTTGGACCGTAGTCCCTGCTTCGGCAGAGATCTGTAGGTCGGAGCAGGAGAGACAGATGTGGGACACTGGCGGCCAGGAATGAAGAGACAGTTATGTTTAGAGGAGAGAATTGTTAGTTCGCCCTGCTTGGTACCAACCCCAAAGTTCACACGCTTGTAGACCGCCCCGCTTGAGAGAGGTCCCTTATTTCTCCCTGGGGATTAAAGAGGCCATGGCACAGCCGTGGGTAAACATGGATCTAGAGTGCCCTAAGCTAGTTGCTCCCTTACATGTGTGTATCTGCTTACACTGGCTCAGGGGTCGTGAGATTTTTGTTGTTGCGTGGCTAAGGATCATATCCAGCCTTTTTATTGAGATAGTTTTAAGGAATCACTTTTTTTTTTTTTTTTTTTTTTGGTCAGGGGCAAGGTCTCAGGTAGCCCAGGCTGGCGTTGAACTTGCTAGGTAGCCAAAGATGGTGTTGAACTGAGCCTCTTGTTTCTTCCCCTCAGGCATGGGGATGACTGTTGTGTACCACCACACTCAGATGTCAGCAGACTTTTAGACACACAAATAGAACAACGGAAGTAGAGGGTGTGAGTTCAAGGGAGCGGCTATAAGAGCCGACCTTGGGCTGGCCAGTGGTGGTGCTCACCTTTAATCCCAGCACTAGGGAGACAGACACGGGTGGATCTCGGTGAGTTCGAGGCCAGCCTGGTCTACAAGAGCTAGTTCCAGGACAGCTAGGACTGCTACACATAGAAACACTGTCTCAAAAAAAACAAACAAAACAAAACAGAAAAGAGCCGACCTTGAAAGGAAGCCATGTGAAAGGAAGGGTCATGGGAAGCAGGTCAGAGAGGGTGAAGGGGCAGTGGCGGGGCACCTGGGAGAGGCAGGAGCCGAGAAAGCTTGCTGTACTTGGTACTTGAAGAGGGAGCTGGAAACAGGAAGCCGTTCTCAGAGAAAGGTTGGTGGCCACCTGCCAACACCCTCCTCATGAGGCTCCATACATCACATGACTGAGTCGCGGGTTAATTTGTCACAGCCGATGGTGGGTACAGGAGTTACCTCTGGAACGTTGCAGAAGGGGTGGCCACAGCATGGGGCGACCACGTGTTTGTAATGGATTCATCTGAATAAGCTGGAAACAGGGACAGATATTGAGATATATTTGTGATACAGAGTTGGTGACACTCAGAGTGTGCATGCAGGGAACGAACTTGCTGGCGTTCTGAAATGCTGATTTCATTCGCGTAGCTTAGATGGGGAGACATGTCAGTGATGGTCAAGGGGCATCTTAGAAAGATGACCTTAGATGCCAAGGCCAGAGAACGAGAGAAGAAACAGGAAGAATCCACGCGGGAGACCTTGTGAGGGCTGGCAGGAAATGACAGGAAATGGTTTTTATTTTAATATATTCAGTAGATTGTTTTATTTTTATTTCCTTACTTTATTTTATTTCCTTTTTACTTAAAATAGATTCTTTTCTTATATAATATATCCTGATTACTGTTTCCCTTCCCTCTACGCCTCCCCTCCCCCTCCCCTCCAGATCCACTCCCTTTCCGTCTCTCGTTGGAAAAGAACAGGCTTCTAGGGGATGACAACCAAACACAACAAAATAAAATACAAGACGCAACGAAAAGCTTCTTATCGAAGTTGGACGCGGCAAACCCACGGAAGGAAAAGAGCCAAAGAAAAGTCGCAAGAATCAGAGACCCCACTTGTTAATGCACTCAGAAGTTCATAAAAATACTAAACTGAACACACACATGCGCACACATACATGCACACACGAATACACACATATACACATATACACACACACACACACACACACCACATTTATGTAGAGGACCTAGTGCAGACTTGTGCAGGTCCTGTGAATGTGCCCTCGATCTGTGTGAGTTCATATGACCTTTGCTCAGTTGATTCAGAGGGCCTTGTTCTCCCGGCGTCCTCCGTCCCCTTCGGCTCTTCCACCCTTTCTGCCTCTTCCACCTGGGTTCCCTGAACTCTGAGGGGAAGGATTCCATGGAAGCCTCCCATTTAGAGCCCTGTGTTTCATGGTCTTTCTCTCTCTGCTGGGGGGTGGGGGAGGGCCCTTGTATTTGTTCTCGTCTGCTGCAAGGGGAAGCGTCTCTGATGATGGTGGATCAAATCACTGACCTACGAGTATAGCAGACTACAGAAGTCCTTTATAATCACCATATTTTTTTTTAAAGACCAGCAGTATTTGGTTTTATCCTAAGTCTCTGGGCTATCTAGTTGGGTTCTTGGCCACCCAGGCAGTGTTGGGTATGGGTTCCATCTTTGGAGTAGGCTTAGGTCAAAATTAGACATGAGATGGTAACCCCACCAGCTTTGTGCCACCATTGCCCTAGCATATTTTGTAAGAAGGACAGAATTATAGATCAAAGGCTTTGTGGCTGGGTTGGTATTTACACTTCCTTTTGGGTAGCCTGCAGAGGACCTTGCCATACCAAAGACATTGGGATGTGGGGGTGAAGGCTCTGTGTAGGCACCACCTCGGCCTCTCTATCTTCAGTGAATTCTGTGGGTGTTGTCTTCACCAATGGGGACCTTGCTGTCAGTTTGTGGAGGACAATCTATTATCCTGGTAACATACTGGGTTGTTTGGGGATGTCCATGGGATGTCTGTTGTTAAAAATAAACCATTTTATTTATGGCCAACTATTTAAGATCTTTTCGTCTCCCTTTAAGGTAAAGCCTACCGCCCTTTCTTCTGATTTAGTATTGAGAATAGATGTACACAATGAGATCCATGCTCATAGTCTTCGTTATAGGTACTTCATCCTCATCCCTGTGAGGGCCGTGTGCTAATTAAATTTCCCTTACTGGCACAAAATACCCGAAACGATCAACTTAAAGGGCAAAGATTCATTTTGACTCAGGGTTTTGGAGGCTTCCGTCCATGGTCAGTTGGCTCTGTTGCTGTAGACTATGGTGCTCTAGTTTATCATGATTGTACGACAGAGGGGGCCTGTCAGAGACCTGTCAACCTCATCGTAGACAGGAAGGGAAACAAGAGATGAGACAGGACTGGGATCCAATGTTCCTGTAAGGTCACCTTCCCAATAACCTAACCTCTTTCTGCCAGGCCTTGTGTCTGAAGGTTGTGGCACCTCCCCCAAACAATACAAGCTGGAGCCCCAGCCACGAGTCTTTGGGAGACACGTATGTAAACCATAGCGTGTGTTCACTACTCAACACGGAGCGATGGGCAGTGGAGTTCTTGAGTTGTGGTCTAAAAAAGCACAACACATGCACGGGACCAGAGCGAGTGGATAGTGGTGCGCGGTCCATGATATTTAGAGGCACAGTGATGAAGATGTTTGGGTTAAGGCCTCACCCCAGCCCCTGGCATCCATATATCCAGAGTCTAAAACACTTGGGTGGAAGTTCCATCCCAAACCCCCTCCCCAAGGAGTCGCCCCAGTCCAGACTTCACCCCAGAGAAAGCCTGCCAAATGATGACCCCTCCCCAGAGATGCTCAAGGCCACTCCCACAGGGTATTTAAACTGCCCTCTCAGAGCACAAACACGGGGTTTCCCCGGCTTCCTTCCCTATCTCCCCTCTGGGGGCTGGAAAGCCATCCAGGGGCATTGGTATCCATTAAACCTGGGCTTTTTCTAATTGGGTTTAATTTGGTCTGATTCGGATTATTGTGTTGGCGGGGGGGCTTATGTGGTGCAGAAACTTTTCAGAAGAGACACCCCCCCCCCCCGAAGAGGAGATGTGATTCCCGCCCTTCCCAACTGCCAAATATCTGTATAGGAAAGCTTCATACAGCGTGTACCTGAAACTGTTAATAGTTATGACCTACTTCTGGGTTGTGGGGCTGGGAATGGGAAAGAATTTAATGTTCCGTCATAGGCATTTCCGGGTTGTCTGAACTTTAGGCAAGACTAATAGTGTACTTAGAAATTAAGGAGATTAAATGTGGCTCAAACTTTAATGGGAACTCGGATTTAATAGAGACAGAAAGTAGAACGGCAATAGTCAGGTATGGCTGAGGGGGTGAAGGGACTTTTCTGTTTTTTTGTTTTTCAAGAAACGGTTTCTCTGTGTAGCCTTGGCTGTCCTGGAACCAGCTGTGTAGACAAGACTGACCTTGGACTCAGAGATCTGTTGTGTGATTTTTTTTTCCTTCTCTTTTGGCTTTCTTGGGGGGGGGGGTCACCACCAAGCTCCCAAATAAATCACACACAGAGGCTTATTTCTTAGTTATGAATGCCTGGTCTTAGCTTGCCTTGTTTCTTGCCAGATTTTCTTAACTTAAATATCATGACCACCTTTTGCCTCCGAGCTTTTATCTCTCTCTATTTCTTTCTCTGTGACTTGCTGTGTGGCTGTGTGGCTGGGTGGCTGGGTGACTGGGTGGCTGGGTGGCTGTGTGGCTGGGTGGCTGGGTGGCTGGCCCCTGATGTCCTCCTCTCCTTGTTTTCTCTCCACTCAGATTTCTCTTTCTATTTATACTCTGCCTGCCAGCCCCGCCTATCCTTGCTCCTGCCTCGCTATTGGCTGTTCATCTCTAAACCACCAGGTGTTTTAGACAGGCACGGTAACACAGCTTCAGTTAACCAACGCAGCATAAACAAAAGTAACGCACATGAAAATAATATTTCTCAACAGAGATCTGCCTGCCTCTGCTTCCTGAGCACTGGGATTAAAGGCGTGTGCCACCATTTTTAAACATAATTTTTTAATTAATTATTTGGGAATTTCATATCATGTACCCCAATCCCACTCATTTTCGAGTCCATCCATGTCCACCCCCACCCCCGTAGCATTCCCCTAAAGAGAACTAAAAACAAAAACCCCAAAACAAACAGACACCAAAACCACTTCATCTTCCCTGCCTCTCCATCACCTCTTCATTCATCTTAGTAGCAATGTGAGCTGCAGTTTGTCATGCAGTATTGTCCCTTTGTCCATATGTTTAATTAATTAATTAATTTTTAGTTTTTCTAGACAGGGGTTTTCTGTAGCTCTGGAGCCTGTCCTGGCACTAGCTCTGGTAGACCAGGCTGGCCTTGAACTCACAGAGATCCGCCTGCCTCTGCCTCCTGAGTGCTGGGATTAAAGGCCTGAGCCACCACCGCCCGGCCATATGTTTACTTTAAATGCAAATGGTTATTGTAATGAGTTGTTGGTCTGGTTCTGGTACACCATCAGTACTGCACCCTCACCAAAAGATCCTGGCTATGGCTCTGCAGGACCAGTCCATTCACAAAAACCAGCAAGTCATGGATGGGGAAGATGCTGGGGTGGATTATCTCAAAGCCCAGGGAAGCCGTGGAGCCAGCTCTCCTACTCCGGTGGTGAGGGGCAGGGCCCCTTTTTTGCTGCAGTGGCTACTGAGGGGCAAGGCCAGTTCTCCCAGGGCCAGTGGTGGTCAGTGCTGGCTCAACATGACCTCTGACTTTCAACACACATGGTTCCTATGAGCCACCCTGCCCCGTGGTAGCATACAGACCCCAGCTGCAGCAGGACCACAGAACCAGGCATGGCCCCCAGCAGCAGCCTGGGCACAGAATACCAGGGCCCTGTGGTGTGGACCAACCAGATCAGCATGGCCCTGGTGGCAGCATGACCCTCAGATGCTAACATGGTCGCAGGTGGCTGAGCACACCCCAATATCCGCACGGCCCTCTGTGGTAACAGAAGCCATGGGCATCAACTCAGACCCTGGCTGGTGTAGAGCTACAAACCAGACATGGCTTGCAGCAGCAGCTCAGGCCCAAATGTCACCATGGCCCCGGGGACAGGCCGCTCTGATCAGCATGGCCCTGGTGGTGACACAGCCCTTGGACACTATCATGGCCACAGGAGGCAGCCCAGACCTTGGGCATCCCTGTAGCCTTTGGTGGCAACACAGACCCCAGCTATATAGGACCACATTTATATAGTATACTATATATATATAGTATATAGTCATAGTATTAGGAAGGTTGAGAACCACTCTTACCTCAAGGAAGCCAGGAAGAAGGAAAACAGAAGGGGTCAAAGGCAGACGTACACTTCCAAGTCACTTTCCCAGTGCCCACTGTTAGTGATTTGGCTTGTAATAAAAAGACACCCTGACAGAGCAACTTAAAGAAAGGGTTTTCTGACTCACAGTTTCAGTGTGTAGTTCTTCATGGTGGGCAATTCTTGTGGTGGTTTGAGTAAGAATGGACCCCTTAGGCTGCATATTTGAATGGCTAGTCACCAGGGGGAGGTACTATTTGAAAGG
>NC_022024.1:34983389-34996138 GCF_000317375.1 Microtus ochrogaster
ATAGTATATTTATTCTATATATAGTATAGCTTGTCCAGTTTTGGAGGACATTGCTCAATGTGAATATTTAAAATGGTCACGATAAGAAAGGCCAAGATGGTAAATTGTTCCTATATGCATTTGATAATTTTTTTAAGGTGTGGGATTTGTGTACGTGCCTATGTATGTCCCCCGTATGAGTGCTGTTGCCCTTGGAGGCCAGAGAGGGTTTTGGATCTCTTGGAGCTATAGGTATAGTCACTGTGAGTGGCCTGACATGGGTGCTTGGAACAGCTGGAAACCGAACCCAGGTCCTTTGGAAGAGCACTCTTAACCTCCGAGTCTTCCCTCCAGCCCCAGTAAAGGGGTTTGCAGATATTTTAAGTGTAAGAATGTGATTCACCATTGGCATTCAGTGGAGAACTTTATTTAATGCCCATGTATGGTCAGGCCTTGAGGATTTGTGAGCATTTGAAAAAATGTAAATCTGTGTCTCTCGGTATAGAAATGGAGGTCTGTGGCTATGTCCAGGGTCACTTTCCCGATATTGACTGCCGTTTTAGGAAAGAAATGCCCAACGCTTATTCCTTGTGCTGCCCTCCAACCAAAGCTCAGAAGTCATTAATCATACAAACTTGTATTCTTATGGTTATGAATAACCTAGTAGATTGATTTCTGAGCGAAGAGTAGAATCAGCCATAAGGAAGTGATTTTAAAATACTAAAGACATCAAATGATTTGAACTCTTCCAGTAGCTAACCTGGGACGCCCTGCAGGGTCACGTGCCTGCTCTAAGCACGTGACTCTAATCAGAAGTCATGGATGGAGCCTGCAAGGGTGGGTGTGGGGTTAGTTCTTGCAGTAAGGATACTGAGTAGAAAAAAATACATGCTCCCGTGTACATGTTTGTTTATACCAATCTAAAGGGCAGGATAGAGAAAGGCACAGAATATGTGATGTCCCAAATTCTCTGGCAATTCCAGGGGACACCTTAAACAAATATGCACCCCGAGGTCTTTCTTCTTGCTTTCAAGGGTGTTTATTAACAGTAGTCATTACTGAGTAGATGCTATCTATTTTGACCCTAAAATTGATAATTTCATCCGTTTTTTAGGCACAAGAGAGTTAGCTGATTTGTGACAGGAAAAATGGCCGATAAGTGGCACACATTTAGATAAAACTAATGGTTTTTCAAAGAGTGCACCAGGGACTAGGGAGATGGCTCCCATGGTAAACTTGTTGCCTGGTAACTGCGAAGATCGGAGTTTACTCTCCAGAACTCACCTAAAGAAGCCAGGGGCGGTGGTAACGGGTAGTCCTGGCACTGGGGAGGTGGACAGGCACACGGTTGGCAGATTCCAAGACAGTGAGAGACTCCATCTCAAGAAAGCAAGGCGGACAGCTCCTGACGGCTGTTCTCTGGCTGTTTTGTATGGTCCCAGTATGGCGGGTGTCTTAGTTAGGGTTTCTATTGCTTCGGTGAAACACGACCGAAGGCAGCTTGGAGAGAAAAGGATATCTTGAGCTTACAGTTCCACATCACAGTCCATCCTGGAAGGTAGTCGGGGCAGGAACTCAAGACAGGACCCTGGAAACAAGAACCTGGAAGCAGGAGCGGCGGCAAACACCGTGGAGAAACATTGCTTCGTGACTCGCTCCCGCGGCTTGCGCAGCAGACTTTCTTATCCCACCCAGGACCACCTGCCTGGGATGGCACCTCCCGCGGTGGTCCGGGCTTAAGAAAATGCCCACAGGCTTGTCCACGGGCCAATTTGATGGGGTTATTTCTTTCAGCTGAGGCTCCCTCTTCTTAAACAACAGCAGGGAAATCGCCTGCACTGCACATGGGAGTCCTGTGGTTCAAGGAATGATCTGGAATCTAACTTTGTGTTTACTTAAGATTTAATGGGTCATTTGGGGGAAAATAATGAGAAATCTGAAACCGAGGGCTGGCTGTGGAAACATTTGCTTTCTTACACAAATATTCTTTTCCTCCGCGCCCCCCATTTTATAAATAGCCTGTCCTGTTCCAAAATAGACTTACTATTGCTCGAGTTGGGAAAAAAAACTCCTCCCAAAAGTGTGATTTGCTGGAACAGACCTTTTATTTTTTTTATTTTTTAATTATTTGAAAAATAAACTATTTAGAAAACTGTTTCAACCAGTATCATTTCCATCTTCTCTGAATGATTATTTGGCGCCACCTCCCCCCTTTTTGTCCCTTGATTGGCTGCATGAGAGTTTGGGATTTGCGAATGTCCGTCGCCCCAGTTCCAGGGCAGAATGTGGCTATTTCCCTTTGAATGCCCTTTAGGGTTCTGAAGCAAAAGGTGGTAATATAATACGTGAAAGCCATCTGCTTACAGACAAGAACAATTACTGAATTAATAACTACCCAAAGACTTGACTGTTGTTTGAGGCTGAAAATCCTGTAAATTTGTTGTGGATCGTATCATAACTTATTTTTTTTTTTTTAGCAAATAATGTGTATCTCATATCAAGGGATATTTGCTATTTTGAAATTTTGCCAGATTTCGCAAATTGCTGAAAACCCCAGGTACAGACATCAGGAGTCCAGATGCGGAATTGGCATTGCATGTTTTTATGGTAGGATTTGGAGCTGAGAGTCATTTTCGGCTTTTCCATACCTACTGGATGAAGTTTCCTATGTTTTTCATTGTGAGTCTCTAGCCATTAAGGGCTGAGCCATCTCTCCAGCCAAGGAAGAACTTTCCATGTTCACGTTCCTCTACATTCAGCTCAAGTTGCTTTTCTCTCTCAAAAAGTGCTGTGTTGAGAATTCAGCATTAAGGGGGAATGGAAGAAAAAAGAAAAAGGTATAAGAACTGGTATCTCAAGGATAATTTAAGGATGGAGAGTTATATCAATTTTTAATAGTGGCAGAGGAATTTGATGTGAAATATTAAACTATAGCCCTTGGTGGGGGCATCCAATGTCTCCTGCTCCCTGTGTAGCTGACGATGACCTTGAACTTTTGATCCTCTGTTGGAAGATTGGTGTTGACTGGAGAGGTAGCAGTCTCCCCACAGCTGGCAGCTTATCTCAATGGCCTGGGGAGGTGGGGCTCCCTCTCTCCAGCAGAACTTCCTGCCCCTACCTGCCCATATCTGGAGAAATGTCCCTGGGCCTGGAGGACTTTCAAACCTTATCTGAAAGCTGTCTCTAAACCAGCTGCTGACTTACCTTTAACTCGAGCCCTGATGTAGATCCCTGCTTGAAGCCTTCTTTGCAGCACTTACTAGAAGCCTTATGAGCGGAGTGTGCCTCTTAATGCAAATTAGGTGATGCTCCAGCCTGGCCACTGTCCCCAGCTTTTATATTCCCTTTTCTTCCTGGGATAAAGTGGAGTTGTAACACTTAACAGCTGTCTCCATTGACTCAAGCTGTCGACCCTGATCACTCATTTCAGCTCCCTCCTGCCTCCGAGTCTCATGGACAGAAAAAGCTAGGGCGAGAACCACCATCCTCCTGCCTCTGCCGCCTAAGTGCTGAGATCACACATGTGCAGTAGCAAGCCCAGGCTTAAGCAGAGCTGAAGATTGAACCCAGGTCTTTGTGCAAGCACGCTACCCATGGAACGACACCCTCAGCCTAGGGACTATTAAAGAGCATTCTGTTTGGGGCTGACAGTGCCTATTTCACTAAGATAGATATTGCAATGATAAACAATTACGTGTCTCAATGAAAGATTAGATGCTTTGGCTCTTGACCACTAAAATTCAGCCTGTTCAGAAGGCGTTGGAGTATAAACAAACTTCAGTTTGCTTTCTTTATGGATCTTTCTACTCAAGGACCTCAAGGATGTGAGACAAAGTATCATGTATCTTAGAAGTGTAGGCGGTGGATAGAGATACAATGTTCTAGCTGATGTCCCTGGACTTGGGTTTAGGCATTTTTACTCCTTCCCCCTCTTACATTTCCATTTTCAACTTTCAATTAGTTTTTTGTTTTTTTTTTTTCTGCTGCTCATCATCTCTGATTACTTATTGCACAGACAAGGACTCCCAAGTGCTGGTAGTGCTTGAGGCTTGGTGGGTACCCGGTAATTGGAAGAGCTTGCATCTGGAGGGAAGGCTTAATTCTTTTAACTGAGAAATTAAACGAATAGAATTTATCTCATTTGCTTGGTGCAATGGTCCCTGAACCTGGGTGATCAGCACGCTCCCCTGGGTAGCACTTTCCTACTGTTGCGTTAATTTCAGTTATAAGAGTCGGCTATGCGAGTGAGTAAAAGAATTTACATTGTGCAGAAGGATGAACAGCAGAAGGCAAAATTCTCCTCTTTCTGCTTCTTGGGGGTACTATTAATATATTCCACACACTGCTTTCCAAAACCTTTCCTATGGAACTCATCACATGAACTTACACATGCTTCACAGACATGTCTATTCTGCCCGTAACTCGTTTTGCCAGGCTAAAATCGTTTTACCGTCTGCCAGGAACCACATATATGGCACACACAGGTCCTCTGCATACATATTAGCACGTGCCTTCGGGTCCCAGCATTTGGGACATAGAGACAGGCATCTCTCTCTGAGTATCAGGTCAGCCTGGTCTACATAATGATGTCCAGGCCAGTGAGGTGCTGTGGAATAATCCTGTTGTGCACTGTGAAGATGTGTTGTTCTCATGGTTAATAAAAAGCTGATTGGCCCATAGCTAGGCAGAATTTTCAGGTCAGAGAGAATGCTGGGAGAAGGAGGGCAGAGTCTCGAGCCAGACTGGGAGAAGCAACATGGGAAGTTCATGGATGAGGTAGACGAGCCTCAGGGAAGCACACGGATTGATAGAAATGGGTTAGTGTAAGTTGTAAGAGCTGGCTGGAGATAAGCCTAAGCTATCGGCCGAGCATTTATAGTTAATAATAAGTCTCTGTGTGGTTACTTGGGGAGTGGCTGGCAGGACAGGGCTGATTGGCCATCTCGGTGGAAAGTTCCGCCTACTTTGAGGGCTATATAGTAGGACCTTGTCTCACATACTAAAATAAAGCAAATAAACAAACAAAAAGAAATGTGTGTTCTTAAATTCAGATAATCACGGTTTCTCCATCATCAGTTGTGATCCTGTCAGACCCCACCCCCGTGAGAAGAAACCTGACATGGGTCAACTTCCAGGAGCACAGCTTTAGAGTAGCTCAGATTAAGTCCATGCCCAGGCACTCCTATGGCTTTTGGACACACGGCTAGGCAGTACATCTTGACAGAAATGAATGGCAAAGGAAATTGCTCCTCTCAAGGTTGTGTGTGCCTAGGAAACCCGTGCTGAGTGTCAGGGCACTTTCCACGGAAAACGGCAGAGAAATCTGAACAGTAGAGGTCTAGATACCCTACTCCTGAGGTCAAGGATGCCAGAAGATGCCAAGCAAATAAATACTCAAGAACTGTATCCAGATCACTGAACTAGTGGGACCAGATCATGGAGAGATAGAGATGACTCATAATTTTGGAAAACGAGAAAGACTAGGGAGAGCGGTACAGACGGGGATCTAATGGAATTTTTTTTTTATAATTAGGACCGTACTCACATTTGCAAGTGTGAACAGAAACTGGAGCTTCTTGCGGAGGAAGTGAGACCTCTTCACTGGCAAATGAGGTGTCGAAGGCAGTGGTTCTCAACGCTGTTACCCTTTAACACAGTCCTTCACGTTGTGGTGGCCCCAACCATGAAGTTATATTTGTTGCTACTTCATAACTGTGATTTTGATACTGTTAAGAACCATAATGTAAATATCTGTATTTTCCGATAGTCTTAGGTTACCCCTGCGAAAGTGTCCTTGGAGCCCAAAACAGGTCACAACCCACAGGTTGAGAATGACCGGCCTAAGGTGTAGGTGGAGGGCTAGCGACTTGCAGAAATTTATATATGAACACATCAATGTGGGGCTGTTAATGCCCATCTCATTTTCCTCTCTCTCTCTCTCTCTCTCTCTCTCTCTCTCTCTCTCTCTCTCTCTCTCTCTCTGTAATAATGACCACGTTATAACAGACCAGCAGGCCACCTGGCAAATGAGAGAGGAAATTTATTTTGCTAATTTTAAGTGCATAATTATTTTAAGTTAGACTGGGAAGGGAGAGGAGGAGGCTACAAGATCAATCACACCATTATTATAGAAAAGGTGCTTGCTAGGTCAATGTTTATCAACACAGTGTCTCTATAAAGCCAGGGTCCACATCACCTGGAGGGACATGGTGGTAGGGCAGGCTCACTTGTCCCTTTAAGGTGCAGGTTCCCAGATCAATTGCTACAACTGAACTGGGGATTCTGGGCTGCCAAACCAGGCTCAGCTGACCAGTGCTGCTGTATTATACACATGTGAAGATTACACGCTTGTGGCATGTCCCATGAGTGACACACGAACCCAGGTGTGGTTGCCTGGGTTGGAACCCAGGGCACACAACATGGATGGTGGTTCCGGAGCCATGCAGTAGGAAACTCTTGCCCGAATTCATTCCACTTTTGCTGCCAAGGCTGTCTGCTAGTTCACTACAGGGACACTATTCACTGTGTGTATGGTGTGTGTGTAAGGGGAGGGGCTGAAGCAGCACCAGAATTGACAGAGGATAAAATTCCCATTCTTTGCCAATAAGCAGGATTACTTCCAATTTACTGTTTAAAGAAGCCTAGGCTAGCATCTCTGACTACCCGTAAGTGCTCACTAGATGGCAAGAGATGCCCAGATATCAGGACTGTGCATTTGACAGGGATGTGGGACTCTGGAAGTATACATTGTTCCAATTACTTCTTCTCTTGCTCATAGGCTTCAAAAAGCAAGTGCTTGGGATCCCGGGGAGAGAGGAAGTCAGCGGCTGCTGAACAAAATTGCCTTTTCCCTGAACAAGACTGCTTTGAACAATCTTTGATCTAGTTTATCGACTCTGTCTTCAAATACACCCTCTCTGGACTGATGCTGGGACTCAAGGAGATTTGTTCAGCCGAGAAATAACAGCTCAAGTCGACTGAGCCTTTCCCGTGTGCTTGGGCTTCTAGCAATGCCAAATCAAATAAAACCTTGATGTTGTAGGGTTTGCATTTCTGCTAGGGCTGGAAGGTGAGAGGAAATAAATAAAATAGGATGCTACAGTCAGTATGGTCAGGATGACGTCTAAGATATGGAGGGAGGAGGAATCCATTCTTCCTGACCAGATAGAACACTTGCCAGTGAGGGGTTATTTGATCATCTGGGCTGGTTTTTTGTTGTTGTGATGGAAAACCTGACAAATAAACTAAAGAAGAATATATCTGTCTGTTTGTCCATCCATCTATCCATCCCCATCCATCTACCTAGCCATTCATCCATCCATCCATCTATCCATTTGTTTATCTACCTATCCATCCATCCATCTATCCATTTGTTTATCTACCTATCCATCCATCCATCCATCATCTATCTATCCATCATCTATCTATCTATCTATCTATCTATCTATCTATCTATCTATCTATCTATCTATCTATCTATTGGCTCACAGTTCAAAGGCCTCAGTCCATGATCACTTGGTTCCATGTTTCTGGGACAGGTGGTGGCAGAAGCATGTGAAGAAGCTGCTTCTTCACCTTATTGAAGAGGAGAGGAGAGGAGAGCGGAGGGGAAGGGAGGAGAGGAGAGGAGAGGGGAGAAGAGGAGAGACGGGGAGGAGAGGAGAGGGACAGGGAGGGAAGGAAAGGGGAGAAGATTGGAGGCGAAGAGAGGAGAGATTTCCCCAAGGATTTTATCCAGTGACCCATTTCCTTCAGTTAGGCCCCCACCTCCCAAAGTTTCTATGGCCGTGTGACCAACCTGAGACTGTTTCTTCAGAACATGAGCCTGTGGGGAACATTTCCTAGTCCCTCACCGCGCGGCCTTTGGTCAGAGCTGGGGCGGAAGGCAGAGGAAAGCAACGCCCACAAGCGCTCCTGTGCTAAGGTTTATGGGTAGCGGATGCCTGTTTGAAGGGCTGGCTCACTACAGAAGCCCCTGAAAGGCTGGAGTGGGGCCGAGGGAGGCGGGGTAAACTTTGAAAAGGCGGTGCCTGCTAGGCGGTGAGCATTGATCTGGGCAGCTGCCGCGGGGGAGCGGGGGGGGGCTGGCAGCATCAGGCATTCATTGGCGCGATTTGATCAGAAGCTTTACGGCACAAAGAGCACTTGGTTGCCTTCTTTCCAGGGTTACCATCCCTGTCTCCTCCATCTGGCTAACACATTGATGTGGCCTCCTGGAGGGAGTCTTCCCTGATTCGAACCAAGTCTTTATCACCGGCACCCGCTGTGGCTCTCTACAGAGCCCTGTGTGCATATCAGAACACACTTTATCATCTGTCTGTCTCCTCGGCATTTCAGAGTTGGCCTCCTGCATTCTATAATGGTTCAATAACAGCAGAGCAATCATCATCCTCTCCTTTAAATGTTCTGAAGTCCTACAAACATGACAACTACCAATGATCAAAAGCTTACCAGAAATGATTGCTACTATTGGCAACAGTATCCCTATGATACTTTTCTCCAGAAATCAAATCCTCATTAGTATTCACCATGTGATGGATATGTTAATGGCTGACCTCTAGCAACCATCCCGTTCTCAGAACAACTTGATACAGGTACTTATTTACCCTTATGACAAATAGGGAAACTGAGTCACAGAACGACCAAGGAACTTGCTAGGAGGTGGTGAGGCCAGAATTTGGACCAGGAGGAGATCTGGCTCTTGAGGTCTTGGTTGCCTAGGTTCTGTCGATGCCCTAGGCAGAGAAGCATAGGGATGCAGATTGCCCTGCCAGGTGACAACGGGGTCCCCGTGGCTTCCAAGCTCTAAGCCGGCAATTTCCTGCCCTGTTCTAGTGTAAACATAATGGAGCAATCACCAGGGTTGTTGCTGAGGCATCCAGAAAACTGACTTTCAACTGGAATAAAGCACCACAGAGAGAAACCTCATTCACGGGCGGGATCGAAGCAGCTGGTTCTGACTGCTGTTTAAAAGCTCAATCGAAGAGGGCTGAGGAAAATCAAGACGTGAAACCGGGTCTGTAAGGCAAGGGGGTGAGCGGCTGAGGAGGTGACTCAATGGGTAGGATGCTTGCTGAGTCCACGCGAGAACCCAGCACACCGCTGGGGCTGGTGGTAGAGATAGGCGGGTCTCAAGGCTCAGCAGCTAGGTCCTCTAGCTAAGACAGTGAAGTGCAGGTTCAGGGAGAGACCCTGTCTCCCAAATATTAGGGGTGAAGTGATGGAGGAAGACAGGTGATGTTGACTTCTGGCCTCCACACACAAGAGCAATGTGCCTGCGTGTCTATGTTTGCGTGTGTACGCACGCGCACACACGTGCACGAACACGTGCACGCGCATGCATACAGAGGCATGGGGACTCCGAAGAACTTTAAGGGTTTGCGGCCTGAGACTTGTCTGGAATCACGTTTTAAGGCCCTTAAGCTGGAAAACACTGCATCAGGTTAATCCCGAGGTCCTTTTGTGCTCTCTGACGTCGTAGCATTTCCGATGAGAAAAGGATGTCCTCATTATGCCTCTACGCCCTGCCCTGTCTCCTCTGCTCCCAGGGCCTGGCTGAGTTAGGAAATTACTTCCTTCGGAAATCCCTCTAAGTCCCGGTTCCAGACTCAGGGCTCCGAACGTCTTCTGCTAATGACTCAGTGGCGGAGCCCTGCGCCCTTCCTTCCCCTCTTCCAAGCAATTTAATCACAACCGTCCCTGAATGTTGTTTACTTAGTCATGGCAACGGAGCCGGTTCATAGGCCAATTAGCGACGCAGACACGATTGACATCCTGGCTGTGTGAGGCGCGGTTCCGAGATTCTAGCAAGAAGGTTTTGACTTGGCTGGCGACGGTGTTGTGGCCAAGGCCCATCTCCTTCGCGTGCATGCACAGCAGGATGCATTGGCTGGGTTTTCAATCCCATTTGTCAGGCAATCATGAGAAGGGAGGACGCAGCTCCTTTGGTCTCCTTTCAAGGAGCCTATGAAATACGGACGGAGTCTCCGAGAGCAGAGGACTTTCCCGGAGAAAGGCAGACTCCAGAATTTCAGTATCAAGCTTCTTCTTTTCCTGCTTAGAGAGATAATATGCAGCTGTTAAAATTCGGGTTTTGAAAACCGAAATTATAAAATGACAAGCTGCTGTGATAAAGACTTCTGTGCATGTGCCTTCCAGCTGCTGTTTGGGCTCCCTTTAAGATTCCGTAGTATTTTACTATTTAAATATTAGATCTTAAGATGAGATTCAAATGAAAAGGCTACATTGTGTCAATAATTATAGATGGATACTAAATTTGTAAATGGACACACACACACATATATACTAATTTATAGAGTTTTTGTACCTTTTTTATCATCAAAAATTATCCAACCATATTTCAAATCTCCAACCATAACATGTCAAAATATATAAAGGCCAATTAGAATAAAATTACCTTTTCTCAAGACAGGGTTTCTCTGTGTAGCCCTGGCTGTCCTGGAACTCACTCTATAGGCCATGCTGGGCTTGAACTCAGAGGTCCTCCTGCCTCTCCCTCTTGAGTGCAGAGATTATAGGCAGGGCTACCATTGTCTGGCTAGAATAAAAGATTTTAAACATGTTCGGTTCTGTGAGTGAAGAGACCAGTACATTTATCCTGACTTGATATGATGCACACATGTCTTGAAATATAACAGGGTAACCACATGCATGCACGATTTTTAATGTAACCCAAAGCTAAAATTTAAAAATGTAAACAAAAAAATGTTCAGGCAAATTCATTCCTGCCCATGGCTTGACTCATAGCTTGCTATTTCTCCAGTTGCCGGGAACATTCATCCACTTCCATGGGCTAATAGATGCCCGTTACATTGTGAGCATCCAATGCCCACGTAAAAACGCTCTCAATTCCTCAGAAAAGAAGAAGGTTGTTTCCTGAATAATATGCTTCCAAGAAAAGGACATGATGTCATTTATTTTACGGGTAAACTAAACCTTCGTCATGGCACCGAGTAGGGTCTTCATCTGCTGGAAGTTGTTTCTTCCTTTCCCCTCTTTACGCTCCTGTCGGAGAAACCCAGTGATTCTAGAGGAACCTCTCACTTCGGATCTTAGTTTGCTCTGAGAGTCAGTAAGTCCTTTGGAACACAAAACAATATAAAGCTTTGATAGAGCAAAATATCTACATAATTCAAGTGTAAAATGTAACAGCGTCTCCACTTGTACGAAACACCCAGAACAGGCAAATCCATCAAACCAGAAAACAGGGAGTGGGCGTGGAGTGAGGGGTGGGGTATGGTTGCTTGGTGGGTGCCAGGCTTTCTCTGGGGGAGGTGGACACATTCTAGACTTGGATTGTGGCTTTGGTAGGGCAACCTTGAAGATATTTAAATGCCACTGAGACATACACTTCACGTTGATTAGTTTATGCTTTGTGAACTTGTGGGGGCTGGCGAAATGAGGAAACAAATTATTGCTACAAGCCGCAATATTTTTTTGTTTTGTTTTGTTTTTTGAGACAGGCTTTCTCTGTGGCTTTCGAGCCTGTCCATCCTGGAACTATCTCTGTAGACCAGGCTGGTCTCGAACTCACAGAGATCCGCCTGCCTCTGCCTCCCGAGTGCTGGGATTAAAGGCGTGCGCCACCACTGCCCGGCAAGCCGCAATATTTTACAGGAATTGCTCAGACATCTTTTCACCAGCGACTCATGAGAGCCAAGGGCTTTAAAGGTTAAACCAAAATTCATGGAATTTTGAGATTATTGCTTTGTGAATAAAGTTGGATGTTTCTTCTTGTAGATTTTCGTTGTAGCTGACTCCCCTTCTGATACATATTTGGGAATTAATTTCTACAGTTCAGACTGTTTCCTGTGCTTTTGGGGCTCACTGATCACATTCCCCGAGCTATGTGTGAAAACAGTTTCCCACTGCCAGGCCTTGTTCCTCTCTCCTAGGTAAACGCAGGGATCTGCCTTCCTGCAATTATCTCTATCAACAGGCATTTGGTCAGTGTTTAGGACCTAGGCAAAAACCTTCCATTTAAGACATTCACAGATATCCAAGGACATAGATTTACTGCTTGCTCGAGGCTGCTGATTCATAGCTGCTCAAAGAGTTAGAAGAATAACCATGCCCTGGTTTTACCTCACTTGTGGATACGAAATACAACAACCCAAAACTAACCTTACACTGAAAGATTCCTACCTCCTTATGCTCACCTTCACCTCACTTCACTGATGATTTTAGTTCAGGAAATCTACTGCTTGTGTTTTACTCTCAAGGACCGCAGAAGAGATAATTAACAGCAACCCAGAGAAAGACTTCCTTCCTGCTGGCACCACAGACCCCACAACGCCCATGATCAGACCGGCAGATAACAGCTTACCCTGGAACTGATCCTTTAGAGGCCTGGGTCGCCTCTTTGTGCTGCTCAGAGCAATAGGTGTAAACTCCAGACCCGAAAGCCCAGAGAAATTGCAGCGTCTGGTGAATGTGCTGTCAGATCAGGAGCCATAGCTTCCCCCAGGCTGTTTATGTAGGTTGCCTGATTACCCAATATCCTCTGTGCATGCTGGGAGAAAAAAAGGGGCGCACTGATTTAAAAAAAACCATCTGTACCCTATTTGTAATTTTACTGAAAATAAACTTTTTATGTCTTTATCTAACTACCTAAAAATGTAGCTTAATGCACTAGCCTACCCCTTTAAAATTCCCTGATGATTTTTATCCCTTTAACTAACTGTCTCCATTAAGGAGTTCACTAGACAAGCACTAAGTTACACTCACCTTTGAGATGACAGTCACGGATC
>NC_022024.1:34996283-35005587 GCF_000317375.1 Microtus ochrogaster
TCTCTGTGTGTGTGTGTGTGTGTGTGTGTGTGTGTGAAAACTCTTATCTGATTTTTATGGGGAAAAAGAATTCCAGCCCTGGACCTGTGAGGGCTGGGGAAATGCTGGTTATAAGGGTGTGTATGACTGGGGACATTTGTAACAGAGGAAGAAGAATAAAGAAAGATACATAGAAGATTGGGTTATGAGTAGTTTTCTTAGCCCTGACGTTTTTAGCTCCCTTTGCTTATTGTGGTGTCTTTAATTGAACCCTGGGAGGAATTCTTAAGAGCTGGACTCTTAAGGTTCCCATTAAGTGCTTTGCAAGGGGGTCTGTGACCTGGTTTGGGTCTCTGCTTTACTCCCTTTCTCTCTGAAATGACAAACTATGTGGACAAAGTAGACAAGCACCTAGACATCATGGGATTGAAATGGAATCCCAGCCATCACCTCATGTCAGTATCTGGTTTCCTTCTCAGATCCTTTTTCTCCGTTCTCGGGATCTACCTGTGCTGTGGTTCCAAGCCTGGCATCCTGGATTCTGCTGGTGTGTGCATACGTGTGTGTGTGTGTGTGCATTTGATTAAAACAGAGCCAAGGAGCTTTAAGAACCACTGGTCTAGTTCCTTGAATCCTCAGGCGGCTCATTACGTGTTCCCACCACTACCTGAGGTTCCTTCTGACCTTGTGTTTCTAATCTCAGCCCTGCGAGTGGCCAAATAACTTCCAAGAACTCATCCCAACAAGGAGGTTTAAGGTCACCATTTTTATTTATCTGTTTTCTCGTCTGCCTCCTCTCGAAGGTGACCTTGGTGGGCGCCAGACAGAGGCATTCCACTATCATTGAGCTCCTGCCTCGGCAAAGTGCTAGCGAGACCACAGTGAAGTGAGCCAGCCTGGCCTCCTTATTAACAAAGATCTTGTCCACCGGGAGAGGCAGTCTCATACTGGCAGGAATGAGTACGGCCCTTGGGTTCAAGGCTGTCACTGGGAAGGTGAGACAAAGTTTATCTGAAGAAGTCACTCCCGAGTAAAGCAGGAAGGAATTAGACGGAGAAGAGAGGGGCTAGCATTCCAGGCAGGAGATACCACTTTGTGCTGAGGTGTCTAAGGAGCTGTAAGATGGCGGGAAGGAGACAGAGGGAGGAGAGAGATGGATACGGGCCTCATTGCCCAGACAGGCACTTCCATGAGAACCACAGAACTAGAGGAGATGTAAGGAGATCAGGAAGTGGTGATTTAATCGGATTTGCTGCAGTGGAGGGGACGCCAAGGGAGGACTTTCCGTGCCTGGATGTGTGCCCTTTGCTTCCCTTTCTCACTTTAAGCAGTCATTCGGTCTGAGCGCACGAGCAGCAGGGGGTTCTGGGTTCAAGTTCTTGCTTTGAATGCGGAATCAACAGGGAGTGAGAATTCTCTGGGGGGCTATTTATCTCCTCACGCTCAAACATCACGGAGAAAAAAGCCTGCCACTGAGAAAAAAAAGCCTGCCAAGGGGGCATGCAGTAATAATTTTCTTTTGACTATGTTTAGAAGCATCCAAATGCAGCAAACTTTTTTTCTATACAATGACAAGATACAGCAAATCAACAAATCCCTAAAAGAGGGGGCAGTTTTGGTTCTTCTCTCCATAGTTCATCTGTTAGGAACTTTTCATGTTATCGCCTCTGAAACCCTTGACTAACTCACCAGTCACAGGCCCGTGAGGTCACACCTGCCCCTGCTCCCCGTCCTCACCTGGCCTCCAATCTGCCCCCCTGCTCCCTTCCCTTACCTGGCCGTTTTTCTCCTGATGGATCACACTCAGCCCACTCCAGCCGCAGAGCTTCTCAGCTGTTGCTCTTTTTGCCTGGAGTCTTGTTGTGTGGATCTTGGATCTGAGTTCTCCTCCAGCAGACCTCTCTAAATACACATGCTATTATGACCTCCTGTGTAGAGCACTGTCAGAAGCTGTCAGTTCTCTGTCCGGGGACTTGACTGGTTTTTCCCTCTTGACGCTCTAGTGTCTGACATGGCCTCATTCCAGTTACCTCTCAAGCACTTAGAGGAATGACTGGCCTTGAAGGAGACACAGAGTAGCGTTTGTCAGAAGAATGGGAAGATTACACAAGCTGTAGTCTGTCAGGTGAAACACATGATATTGACCAGGGTCAGTTACCTCCTGCTAAAGATCTCCGATCCCCAGGAACGCATCTGTAGTTGGGCAAGTTGAGTCTCTGACTGCTCATTCTCTCTCTCTCTCTCTCTCTCTCTCTCTCTCTCTCTCTCTCTCTCTCTACATACACACACACACACACACACACACACACACGGCACACAGAGGTTGTGTGGCAAGAACTTACGAGAACTTTAGGTTCCTAGTAGGTCATTTTGCTAGGAATTTTAGGAAGTGAGATTTGATTTTATTTTTCTGGGTTGGCTATTGGCAGGAAGCAGGGACGATGAGTATCTGATACACCTCCTATGTAGGACAGGAAGACTAGACCAGAAACAAACTGTCAGCAGTTGGTAAGGTGGCAGCAGCCGTTCATATTGCCAGGACAGGGCATGTTTCCACTGGCGGTACTTGGACAAGGTTACTTCAAGGTCTTATCTTCACTTAGGGTGGCATTGCTGTTCTGTGCCCAGCATGCTGGGTAGATACTACAAAGGTTTAGCTGGGGGTGTTGAGTCAGTTTCTGGATCTTGTGGTCTGCTTTCACTGCTCTTGCGGGTGTCTCAGGAATGCAGCCCACTGTCAGAGACCATAGGACTAAGGAACGGTCATTTTTCCGGCTCCTTGGTGGTGGGTGATACCCCTCCTCTAACGTAGGATTTGTTTAGGGGTGACCTCTGAAAGAAGACAACGGGGGCCAAGATGGAAACCAGTACACTGGGGTTTGGTTTCCAGGTGAGGGTGTCAGTTTGAAAGGTTGTGGGATCTTTAAGAGGTGGAGACTTCCTGTAGGAAGAGGGTCACTGGGTGTTGGCCCTGAGGTTATTGTACAGCCCAACCTCTTTTCCTGTCTGTTTTTTGCTAACCTAGGGAGACCGGCCACCTGAAGCAGGAGTTTAGTTCACAGTAGGTCAAAGGGAAAAGGGCTCATGCTGCAAGCTCCAAGTTCCTCACATACGCTACAGTGGGAATAGATGTGAGAGCTCATTCGTGCTAGGTTTAAACAGTAAAGCCAGGAACACCGAGGACATGACAAAGACACTTGGAAGCTAGGTACAGAACAGTAAAGAAGACTGGACAAGACTCAGGTCAGACAAACCATGAGGAAAAGCATCGGGAAACAAGTCGGAGAGCTTCCACAAGATCCCAGACCATCTGGGAGACAAGAGACAGCTGCTGCCACTTCTCAGTAGCTGTGAGGACAGAGGGACCTTAGAATTGTTGACATCATTGAGGACACCCGCAGGGCCAGTGGTAATATTGAGGGCTTTGCTTTCTCTTTTTACTAAATGTATCTTGGGAACCTACCTCATTTTTCCTTAATTTCTTACTGTTCTGTAAACCTCTTAATAAAGTTTACCTTCTTGCTCTGGCAAGTGTCTGCATCTTTAGTCTTTACTGGCCTGAGACAATGAACTTGGACTCACACCTTGGGTGGTCAAGCCCAGCAGGCTGAGAAAGGCTGTTGGCCTTAAGGCTGGTAACAGTCTCATGTGTTCCTGTCACCACCCTTTCCTCACCGAAATGGACTACATTCCTACCTAATCATCAGTCAAAATAAAACCTGGGTGTCTTGAATGGCTTCTTATCAAGTATTTTGTCCACAGACTAGAAAAGAAAGTGATACTTGGCTCTTCTAGAAGCCAACCGAAAAGTGGCCTCATCTTGTCCGAGAATAAACAGCATCCCATCGCAAGGTCACACATACCTAAGCTTCAAACGGAGGATGCAGTGTCTCTCGTATCCTGAACAACAGGATTCCCAAGTCCTGGAATCTCCGAGGGGTTGCTCAGAAGCCTGCCTGAGCTTTGTCTATATGCTCCCCGGCCCTATCTATATTATTTTAGCCTTTCCTCTCTGTATCACTGTTGGTGTCCCTGTTACAATGTAGCTAATTTGTTTATAATCATCCCTCTGAGGAGACTGTCTCCCTCATGTTTGTAACCCCAGAACTTAGCAAAGAACTTGGCACAGCCTGGGCTCTCTATAAATACCAAGTGAGTTTAAAATGGGGCTTTATTTCCTGGCTTGAATTCACCGGTGTCTCAATGAGTTTATTGATTCTCCACTGTGAGCCAGGAGGACAGTAAGAAACGGAGGATCCCTCACCTCCAGGGAATTTGTGTTCCTGCTCAATCCAAGATCCATGATAGCAGCTGGCATTGGCTGAGCACAGGCGTTGAGCCAGTAGCTTACACACGTCCATGATTCTCTATCTCCATATTGCTCCTGAATCTCACAGCTGTCACGGGGCAGAGCAGGTGTTGTGTGTGACCCCAGCTACATGCGCCCAACGGCTATGTTGAACGAAACCACGAACATTCGCAGCTCTGCCTTGAATCAGAAAGCAGGGTTAGACTCTGGTTTCAGATCTGAGAGACACCGATTTGGGGGGGGGAAAGACACGTAGGTCTGACCAACCTGGGGGTGAGGCAACTGGGTTTTCTAGGTGATAAGGTTGTGGGGACGGAGCTCTCTCTCTGCCTTCTTCGAAAGAGGGAGAGGTTTTGGTTTCGTCTTCAGATCTGAACATCGTTTAGGCTGTTAACCTTAGCCTCACTAGACAGACATCCACCATGCTCCAAACTGATGTTCCGTGTCACTTCCTCTCCTCTCCACATCCTGGGGACGGAGAATAGGGGCCTTGAGTAAAGAAAGGGGAAGGCGAAGAGGAATGAGGGCGAGCTGGTGAACATCCCAAGCTTAGTGATCCTGCTGCGGACCACGCCCTCGGCTTTTGGCCTGGTACCCCAAACCCTACTTTGAACTCCCGCCTCCTCTGAACCACCACCAATGCCCGGCCGAGGAGCGCGCAGGAGGTTGCGGATTGGTGGACACCGCGGTTGCCGCGGTGACGGGTGGGGTCCGTGGGGGTCCCCGCGCCGGGCGGGGCTAGGGCTGTCCCTGGTCCCTGGTGCCGCCTCCATCTGGGTCTCCACCTCCCGGACCTGCGGCGTTGGTGAGGTCCGGAGCGCGGCTTCCCCACGGGCGGCGCGATGGGTTGCGGGAACTCCACTGCCACCAGCGGGGGCGCGAGCCGAGGTAAGCGGTGTCGCGGGGCGTGGGTCCCGCGGGAGAGGTTGCCGCAGCGGGGGGCGCGCAGTTCCCTCGCCCCATCCCCATTTTCGAGACTGGAGCGTTTCTGGAAAGACCGAGTGGGAGCCGGTGCCCCGTGCGGGGGCGGTCACGCCCGAATCCAGCGGGGAGGATTGTCGCCTGGGTCCTGCAGCCGGGCTCTGCACCCTTCTGGGGACCAGAATTTCCCGGACACGTCTCGGGTCCCTCACCTCCCTTTTCAATGGGGCGCCTCCAGGCCTCGCCCCCCTCCCCCCCAACCTCTTTGCTCCCAGACCCTGTACCTGGAAAAGTGCAGCTGAGCAAGTCAGGACTTTTCTGGGGCTGGGGGTGGGGCCGAGTGCCAGTGGGTTTAGAGCAGCAGCCGGCGGGGCTCCGGAAACGCATCCGTGTGGTGTGGGTCTGCTTACTTAAGACCCACCGGGCTGCGCTCTTAGGCGCTCACGAGAAGCTGCGGTAGCTAGACGCTCAGATTCGCCTGAGAGAGCTTCGGTATTGGCCTTTCTATTGATATATGTTCACTTAAAAATATATTCAAACTTGTCCAGGCACTGCTTCATTTCGTTGATTGGCAGGACAGGGCTTCTAAGATTTCCCTGGCCAAGCCCGGCTTTGTATCAAGCGACTTACTGTAAGATGCAGGTCTTCTGATTAAACTAGCCGATGTTGGATTTGTTTGGGGTTATTCTCTGCTGACGTATTTTCAGCGTCTTTTTTGGACAGGATTCCCTAGCTTCTCTAGCTGAGTTCGGTGATGCCTCAGCCCACCCCAACCAGCAAGTACAAACAGTTCTCCATCCTGCAGTGTTTACTAAGCTAATCAGGATGCCCTGCTAATGATTTTGAAGCTTGGGGCTGCCACCTCCCTTAGCCAAGACCTTGAGGCTATTTTTATTTCAGATTGTTTGAAGTACTCAGGTTTGAAACCAGGGTCTGAAATTGCACATGTCGGGCAGGACTTGGACCACTGAGCTCCGTTCCCTGTATTGCTTTTTTATTTTGAGATAGGGTCTCACTAAGTTGTCCAGGCTTGCCCTGAACTCCCCCTGCTGCCCAGACTGGCCTTTAATTTGCGGTTCTCCTGGACCAGCCTCTCATGAGCCGGGATGGAAAGGCCTGCAAAAATAGCAAGCCTGGCTAATCTTTTAACATTTCCACGATGGCTTCCATTCTGGAAATCTACCCAAATCACTGACCACAGTTGGTCTCTCTTTTGGGGCTGCCAGTGTCATTCTTGTGGACTATCAAATACTGTTTCAAGAGCTACAACCAAAACACCTGAAGTCTAGGCCCAGGGAAAGTTTATCTGTCCCACGTGACCTTCAGTGTCTTGAGTTAAGGTCTGCCTTGGTGATCTGCAGACAGCCACTGGGAAGCAAATCTTTTAGGTTCATATAGCAGTGACTCAGCTTAGTCAGTGTCATATGCAAATGATTACAGGATCAGGATTCAAGCAGAGAGAGGCCATGTTTCCTTGCAAGAGGAAATCAGGAGAGTGTTATGGTGCCTAGGTCCCAGGTTCTGTGGTTCCATGTAAGCCTACTGCATGTGTGCTAGGTCGTAAGAAAAGGTTGAGAAGTTAACAAACAAACAAACAAAACAAAAATTGGAAGAGGGATCCATAGCAGATTTTCTTAAAAGTGGAGCAAGTTTGTGCACTTGCATGTTTTAAGAATTTGTTTTTTATTACTGTCTCTCTCTGTGTGTGTGTGTGTGTGTGTGCTATGTGGATGTAGGTGCCTGAGAATACCACCAGAGGGCATCACATTCCATGGAACATTAGTTACGAGCTGTTGTGGCCACCACATTAGTGCTGGGAACCAAACTTGGGTCCTCTGTAAGAGCAGGAAACGTTCCCGACTGCCCCATGCTTTTACATTGTCGTTAGCAGACCCTTTGTCAAATTTGGGGGGGTAGAGGGAGAAGTTACCATTGTTAAGTAAAGATCAGAACGATAACGAGGCAGTTCTGAATTGTTAACACACAGGTTGCATTTCAGTGATAGTGTGGCTAAGCAGTCTAGAAATTGGGCCGGAGATGTAGCTCACTTGATAGAGGACCAGCCTAGCACACACAGAGCCCTGGGGTCCATCTCCAGCACCCAATCAACTGGACGTGGGGTGTGGGTCTGTGAAGCAGGAGGGAGGATCAGAAGTTCAAGGCCTCACTTTACTGTGAGCTCAAGCTATCTTAAAAACAAAAACAAACAACTTCCCCCTCCCTCAAAGAACCACGAATCATGTTTCTTCTGTCCGCGTTGGTGATCTGTGCCTATCATCCTACACTAAGGAAAAGAGGGTTCAGGAGGTTCACGCCAAGTTCATGGCCGGCCTGGATTATATGCGGAGTTCCAGGCCAGCCAGAACTGTATCTTAAGAAAAAAAGAATCCCATTTCTTGTGGAGGGAGGGGTGGGTGATTCTATTTACAAATATTTGATTGGCTTATTTATTTTTTTTTTTTTTTGAGTAGATGCCTCGTTGGGTAGAGGGAAATCTAGCTACACTGAAAAAAATTCCCTCGAAGTGCACGTCCTTAACGACCACTTTTGTTTGTGAAGGACGAGCGTGCAAGAGCGTGCTGTTCCCTGCCTTGCTCTTTGCTGAAAATTGCGTTCTTGTTCAGAGAGAGCAGGGTAGGGCGTACACGCTGTTTGCCAGGAAGGAGAAGGCACCGTGAGTGGGCGTGTCTGCATCCTCCTCCGTGAGTGGGCGTGTCTGCATCCCCTCTAACCCTTGGCTTTGAGAAGTCGTTCCGAATATTCCCCAGCCTGTGTGTCCAGCTGGCTGGTTTCAGGATTTGGCCATTGGTATGTTCTGTCTGTCAGCTGGTGGCAGGAATTTTAGTTTCTGAAAGGGGCTACATCAGGATGAGAGCCAGAAGGGCACAGAAGGAATGTCCCGACACGAAGATAAATATGTCCCAACTGTGAGCTGTGACTTCGGTGTCAGGGTCTCTTAGGGCCAGGCTGCAAACCTGTCCCGAGCCTATGAGATTCGGTGAATAGATGCTGTTGTCCCGGATCTGTAGGTATGAACAGACCACAGCTACTAAAATGTCCTAGAAAATCCTGCTCTCAACATTTTATACTTTTCAGTTGCCACACTGAAAAAAGTTAAATGATTAAAAAGGCAAAGAGAGGTGTGCCATGCTGGTGACCTTGAACTGGGAGTTTAGACTCACCCTTGGCTTTGCCGCTCTGCCTGGCTGCGTGGCTGTGGGCATTTCTCGTTGCGTTCTGAGCTCTGCTTCCTTTATCTGTATCGTGGGGGATAATTGGATGAACTCTGTTTCCTAGGGCCAGTGTGAAACTCCAAATCAGATAATGGAGGGAAACACTGTAAAATGAGATTATTATATTGCGGTAAAAAGTTATTAGTATGTTGAAAAGATGGCTTCGGTGAATATTTTTTTTTCTACAAGAAAATGACAGATCTACTTTTGTCTCAACAGGCCTGAAATTACCATTATAAACTTAATTTTAATTTTTTTTTGTGACAGTCTCACTATGTAGTTCTGGCTCACTTGGAACTTGAAACTCGCTATGTAGATTGGGCTAGCCTCAAATAAACCCTTTTATTCCCTATGTATTCAGGCAAAACCAGATAATTATTTCTCTCTTCTCCCGGCTATCTGGACCCTTGCCTTTCTTGGCTGCGGCCTGGCGAACTTGGCTAATACGACGGGTTGACACGCAGCCATGGGCTTGAGTACATGTGATTCTCTAGACCACATTAGTGGAGAAGCTGGAGGATGTGGCCGCATGGCCGGGAGGAAGGAAACACATTGGAGCCCCTTCCTGGCTCAGGTTCCCCTGTGCCCTCGACTTCAGCTCCCCCATGCTCCAACCTCAGTGCAGAGCAGGGGATGGGGCAGCCAGCAGGAGAGGACTGGAAAGTGCAGCTAAGCTTCCTGACTGTCGAGGGGCTGAGCAGGGAGGCTGAGACCATGTACGTAGAATACACATAGAACACCCGTGCTACAGCGCTCGCCAGAGAGCTTCCTGGAGGAGCTGAGCTGTTGATGCAGATGGAGACCCTTTCGAGCCTTCAAGAGCTTTGCATTTTAAGTCCCCCCCCCCCCCGCTCCCATTTTC
>NC_022024.1:35006617-35007567 GCF_000317375.1 Microtus ochrogaster
CTGACTGCTCTTCCAGAGGTCCTGAGTTCAATTCCCAGCAACCACATGGTGGCTCACAACCATCTGTAATGAGATCTGGCGCCCTCTTCTGGTCTGCAAGCATACATGCAAGCAGAACACCGTATATGTAATAGATAAATCTTTAAAAAAATTTCTAAAATAAAAAGAAAATATTTGACATGTAAAAAGAAACATGTTTCAGATATCTTTCTCTTGCTATTCTTCTGTTGATACTCCAAATGATTTTAATATTAATTAATAAAAACCTCAAAAAATAAAAAAAAGAAAGCTAAAGGGTGGTGATATACATAATCCCAGTGCTGGGGGATCTCTGGGACTTGCTGGTCCTCCAGTTTACCGTACTCAGTCAGTTCCAGGCCAGGGGGGGATCCCGTGAGTACAGATGGGTGGGCCTCGAGGAAAACCACCCAAGGCTGACCTCCGACCTTCACACGCTCCTGCATGCCTGCACTCACAGACGGGTATTCCTGCACGTATACAAGCCATATAGGTATACCCTATTAAGTGAGCCTTTGGAGTGCGAACCAGAAAAATCCGTTTCTAAGTAAGTCAGAAAAATCCCTTAAAAATTCCACTGGAGCCAGGGGAGATTGCTCTGGTTAGAGCATTTGCCACGTGGGTGTGGGAACTGGAACCCACACGAGAGCTGGGTGGGTGTGGCAGCCACCTGTAACTCCATCTTTTCCTGTATTTCTCCACTTGATTTTCTAAGACAAAGTTTCTTACTGAACTTGGGGCTCACTGTTCTGGCCCAGAAATCCCAACGAGCCTTAGGCCTCTGTATAAGGCCCTCCCACAAAGCTGGGGTTACAGATAAGCCGGCACCCTACAATGCTGGGATTATAGGAAAGCTTTCCCTCAATGCTGGGGTTACAGGCAAACTGCTCCCACCCCAGTGCCGGGGTTACAGGCAAGCTGCTCCCACCCCA
>NC_022024.1:35008098-35011423 GCF_000317375.1 Microtus ochrogaster
GGGGTTACAGGCAAGCTGCTCCCACCCCAGTGCCGGGGTTACAGGCAAGCTGCTCCCACCCCAATGCTGGGGGTTACGGACAAGCTGGCTAGCTTCAGTGAATAAGGTGGAGAGAGCTTGAGGAAGACAGAATGTCAGCCCTGGGTCTTCACACGCCTGTGCACCCACACACATACGAACATGCAAACACGCGTGTGCATATATATGTACACACACACACACACACACACACACACACACACACACACACGAAAAAAGTCCCAGGATTCCCAGATAGCGGCAATGCCCTGCTTCTGTGCAGGCTAATTGCTTCTAATTGTTTAAAATAACCGGGCAGTTATTTTAGAAGCATTCGGCGTGTGCCATTTGAACCAGCTGTAATTTTTACCAGAGATAGGCAATGGGCAACCATCTGGCTTTAATTTTGTGGGAGGCTTATTGTCACAGTGCTTCTGATTTTAATATAAGGGTAGTCATAAGGGGAGGAGCTTAGCAATCACCTCATTTTACCAGCGCCCCTGGGGAGTTGATATGACGCTTTGGGGTCCAGTCATTTAGATTAGTGACCGCATTGTCCTCAATTAGTTAAGTAATTGTTTTCCCTTTAATGTAAGCACCAAGGTTCAGCCTTGATTGGTGGCAGTAGATGGTTTGTTAGTGTTGGAGCAGGCTGCTGGTGTTTAGCTTTAGCCCATGCCTGGGGTGGGGGGGGTGATGGAAGACTTGGATGACGTCATCAAAGTGGTCTTTTGTATCTTACCTTACTCTCTCCTCCTGCCTCTAGTGCTGGCAAGGCCACGGGCACTTCTGTTTTCTCTCTGAAGCACATTTTCTGGAGAGCAGCTGTCTTGCCCTTTCCTCTCTCATGTGTTTCTCTCCCCCGAGGGACATCCTCCTGAGAGCCCCCTCTATTTTATTTATAGCAGTATCCTTGGCTTCTAGACCCATCTCTAAAATTAAATAATTGTATTTTAATTAATCCATCAGTTAATCAATGTGAGTGTGTATGAGTGTGTGTGTGTGTGTGTGTGTGTGTATGTGTCTACATATACAGATGTGGTGGCCAGATGTTGAAAGTCTTCCTCTATTTTTTTTTTTTCTCTGTGTAACAGCCCTAACTTTCCAGGAATTCACTTTGTAGACCAGGCTGGCCTCGAATTCACAGAGATACATATACCTCTGCCTTCTGAGTGCCAGGATTAAAGGCGTGCGCCACCATGCCGAGCAAGTAAATCTATTGATTTACACCTTAATTCCCTCCCACCCCAACCAGAGACAGGGTTTCTCTGCGTAACAGGCCTGGCTGTCCTGGAATAGGCTGGCCTCAAACTCACAGAGATCTTCCTGCCTCTGCCTCCCTAGAACTGGGATTAAAGGAGTGCACCTGGTTTATAATTTACCTGGCTTATACCTTACCTTTTAAGATAGTCTCTTCCGGAACCTGGGGCTTAGGTTTGAACTAGACTGGTTTCTGAGAACCCTGTCTCTGCTTCCCCACAAACACTGACTGGGGTTGCAGGCATGTGTTTCTCTGCGTGACTTCCCCGTGGATCAAATTCCTTACACTTGTGCAGCCAAACTGCCCTAACTCCGCAACCTCAAAACTTATAATGGAATTTTTTTTTAGCATTCTAAAAATACTTATTTGAATGAATGAGTATGTTTGGGAGACAAATATGATGGAAAATGAAGTTTTAAATTGCGCGAGCACTCTGTGACTGACGAAGTAATTGGGAAAATGAGCTGAGACCCTGAGCCAGTCAGGAAAGCCTGCTTGCAAGGGATGGGACCCGATGGGTTTTGAAAAATCTGTAAAATTTGAATAACTAGTAAGAGTAACTGGGCTAATGTTTTCAGGGGGTTTAAACAGTGCCTCCTCCATTGAATGGGCTTGTTAGGGTTCCATAGGGAAGGGCATTCACAAATGACACTGAAGGAGAGGAGGTGGGCGCTGACAGAAGGGTCACGATTCAGAGAGGTTAATGGGGCCTCTGAGGTGCCGAGAATGCCTGGGCCGGGGTCCCGAGGTGAAGGTCCAGAGGCCAGACCTGGAAGACTGGCTGCGGAGCAAGTGAGTGGAGCCGTTTGGGTAGCAGGAAGGAGGCGCTGCTCACTGTGAGACTAAGGTGGCAGGGATGGGAGAACGTCAGAAATGGCAGGGATGAAGAGGGAACTGGCAGTTAACCTCTGCTTGGCAGTCATCTCAGAGAGAATCACGATACCCTTTCATCCTTCACGTCACGTCGTTCATCCTCTGTCCTCAGAGCTGACACTGTGACCCGCTGAGTTAATCACTTCCACCACGAGGGACTTTCTGTGGATGGCCCTGGATGAGGTTATGCTACAGCAGCTTAGTGTCGATGTTTTACCTTATTTGGGGTGTGTGCGTGCGTGCGTGCGTGCGTGTGTGTGTGTGTGTGTGTGTGTGTGTGTGTGTGTGTATCGTGCCTGGAGGCTTGAGGAAGACACCAAATAGCCTGCTGTCCTTCTCTACCTTATTTGAGTGAGTCTCTCATTGAATCTGAAGCTACCCACCTGGGTTAGACTGGCTGTCCAGCAGGCTCCCCAGTGCTGGGCTTGCAGTCACGCTTGGCCGTGCCCTGCTTTTATGTGGTGCTGGGGATTTGAACTCAGGTCCACGTGGGTCTGCAGCAAGCTCTCTTACCCACTACACGATTCCCCTAGCCCCACCTTTGTTTATTTTTGCTTTTCACTGTTGGAAAGTTAAAATATCATAAGGGCAACCCAGAGACAAGGAGATGTTCTGTGAGAGCATCTCCACTCATTGACACAGCTGTGTATCTCTAGGACATGTTGACCTGAAATTTCCTCTTCATTACTGTAATAAATGCAGCCTTTGAATCCGTATTGTTTTTGCTGGCTTCTTTTAAAAAGAAAAGCCAAAAGCCATTGTCTTGAACTAAGGAGCTGTTGTTTTATTTCCTCTGACCAAGCAGAAAACATGGTCTAGATTTAGAATCATTGCCGGTCAGAGGGACCAGTGTTAAAAAATAAAAGTGTTAATATTAAAGAGAAGATTGGTTTTTTTTTCCCTGTAGATTTCACAGTTCTCAGCAGGAGTTTTCTTTTAGAAAACAGAGTGAGACGTTCTGCGTGTTTTTATCATTTCCCATAAGTACCAAAGGTATTTAGGTTTCTGATTGCTTATACTCTAAGAAGGTTTGTGAAGCTGTACTAGATGTTTTTTCTAAATGTGAAAATAAATGGATGTTATTCTCTTAGAAGGGATAAGGGTCTGGGGTGTGGCTCAGTGTAGACCTCTTTGGCTGGGATATGGCTCAAGGTTGACCTCTTTTTTTTTTTT
>NC_022024.1:35012697-35015988 GCF_000317375.1 Microtus ochrogaster
ATATTTCCTGCCCAGGTCGGAACCTCCCACCCACCTGTGATCAAGCTCATGTAGTGAACATGACTTAAACAAACTTGTTTAGGGAGTGAAAGCGTGAGACTTGTTATCTCCCATAAACAGTAGTCTCCAGCATTTCAGGAACTGTCTATCAGTCCTTGGCAAGGGGCTTGCAGATCCGAGGCATTCCTTTTCATTCCATGGATCTCTAGGGCATGGGAATTAAAACTTAAGATGTAACTTTGGCTCTCCCATTCCTTCCCCCACCCCGATCGATCAAGTTGTATCCTGAGTCAAATCCTTGACTCTGTGATGGTACCTGTTTTTATCGGGATCTAATAACCCTCGGCTTAATGTTGCCCAGACAGGAATTAGCATTTAGTGAAGGCACCAGTGATGCGAGAGCCAACAGCAGTCAGCAGAAGCAGAAGGGCCGGAGGCTGACATCAGAGCTATGTCTAGAAGGGACCTGGCAATGAGGATGGGGACCAGTTACTTACTGGGGACCAGTTACTTACTTCCTCTCAGGTCCCCTGGCTTGCAATGATTTTTTTTTTAGTCCAGCAAGACTATTTCTAATGATTCATGAGTGGTTTACATAGAAACAATTTTCTCCTAAAGCTGTACAATAACCTCTGTATTTTACATAAAGCAGATCATGTGACCTACCATATTGTAGGCTATATCAGCTAATGGGTTTACCTGTTGATAGATCTGGGCCTTGTCGATTTTAACAAGTACCCTTCCTGGTATGCCAATAGGTGTTATTGATAACTATTTCCCCCCCATTTCAGGAAGTATCCTTTTGCTCTAACATCCCAGCCTGTTGCAGGATAAGGGGTGATGTTCTCTCTTCTGTAACTACTTCCTGCTGAAGCTAGGATCTTGTCAGAGCCCAGAAAGACTGGAAGGCTAGTCAAAGACAAGGAAAGAGTTCAGGCAAGGGGACGTTCATCAGAAGCCTCTGGTTAGCTGACCCAGCTGAAGAGACAGGGAGCGATCACATCAGCTGGACTGGTCCACATCAGCTTTCAGAAACTCTAGAGCTCATAGTTATTTGGAGTTGGATGTAGTTAGCAGCTGATTCCGGGGCGGTGTCTGTCAGCCAAATGGAAATCTGCCGCGGCAGATATAGGCTAGGGACAGGAGTTAAAGTTTAGGGACATAAAGAAAAATATTACATTTGGAGCTTTTAGGTCCATTGGCCTGGTAGTTGGGGAAGGGTGGAGTTCTAAGACCAGGAGAGAGACCCCACCAGAGATCTGAGAAGGATAAATTGTAACAGGGAGTACAATCTAAATGTATCAGTTAAAATGACAGAGACTAGCCCATTATTAGACTGCCATCCCAGGCTCCTGTGATCTCCGTGGAGTTAGGAGCAGAGGTTCCAGGGCAACAGCAGGTTTCACCTGCCAGGCCCAGAAAGTGAGAGGTTTTCCCACGGGGGAGGAACATGAGAGAGACGGACCTTCCTTTGTTTAGGCAAAGTGGGGCAGCTAACTCTCAGTGTCCTGCTTGTCCAGAGGTTGGGCCAGGTTTTGCGGCAGGTGTGGCATTAGGGTAGTCTTGCCCTGTGGTCAGTGTTACCACAATCCAGATGGAGTCTCTGTGGTGCTGCAGCATCTTCTTTGGAGACCTCGGGGCCACTGCTAGGAGCTGCGGGTCCCTGTCATAGTAAGCTTTTCCATTAAACATTTTAAATGCCACATTCGGCAGATCTCTGGGAAGTTTGAGGACCATTATCTATTAAGTATATGTGAGCTAAGCAAACCTTGCTTGTTTTTAGTTACTTGCTTAGGCTTCACCCTGAAAACATAGACAAGAAGCTAAATAAAGCTTTTATCGATTCAGTTTGAGCCTTAAAAATAACAATTTCTGAATTTAAGCTCCTTTTATTATCAAAATAAAACTTTTAACTCATAAGCATAGTCCACAGGGAACAGTTTCTTATATGACTCAGTTTCTCAAAAATAGCGTGAGATTAAGATCTTAAGTGCGAATAGCTCTGACGTAAGGAGAGACTTCTCCGAGCCAGCTGTTCTCAACTTCCCCAATAGTTCTCCATCTTGTGGTGACCCCACCCCCACCACAACATAATTCCCGTTGCTATTTCTCACCTGTAATTTTCTCACTGCTGTGACTCTCATTGCAAACACCCGACAGGCAGGTGGTCCTAGCTTCCCCTCTAAAAGGGTCTTTCACCGCCCCACAATGGTTGAGACTTAGAACTTGAGAAGGCGCCTCAGGTACTTCACCAGCCTGCTTTCGTCATCTTGCTGCGTCGTAAGACAGGTGTTTAGTATTTGGTGCTCATAGCTGTGCCCCTTATTTCTAACCTTTTTAAAAAAAGTTCAAATATTAATAATATAAAACATCATTTTATGACCTGCCACTTTTCCGGGTAAAACGGGTTTAAAGGTCACATTTCACGTACCTATGGACTCTGGTAATTTTCTCACAGGTTTCCAAACAATTATACAATTATCTTTAAAAAAAAAAAAAACAACCAACCAAACCTCTGAAAAGAAGCACTGTGGAGCCAGATTCTCGTACCCTGGTTGCTACTTGGCTTCTCAAGGGGCGCCATTCCTCCCCCTTCTGAAAGTGAGGCGCACTTTACAAATCCCGCTTTTGCTCCCCCCACGTGGACGTCCTTTTGGAAGGCGACACCCCTCATTCCCACTGAGCCTGCTGTGAGTTCACCAGCAGGGAGCCCCGCAGGGAGACGCCCTAATGGCACCCGGGGCCTGGTGCCATCAAGGTGAAGAGGATGGATGGAGAGTTTTCGGTGGCTGATTGAAGTCAGTGCTGATAGCGTGGTGGATGGCCCTCGAAGCTGCCCTGTCTTCCAGGATGTCGCAGTCACAAGACACTGCAGCATAAAGATTTAGCGGCTCTTAGACAGACACTGGAGAGGGGACAAGGACACCACTGGGGACTGTTGTGTGCTGAGCCTGCCCGGCATCATCCCCGAGATGCCGCAGTGACTTCTGATGCTCGGCCCCTGTGCGGCGATTGTTCCAGGTCTCTTCAGGGAGCGTGAACTCAGGATGTGAATCCCAGTTTCTCACACCTCCCCCACCACACGAGGAATGGGAACCACTCTCTACCCCATCCCATGAATAAAACAAAGATGGTTATTATTCCTTTCTAGCCTTTCTTCCAGATCCTCCACTTGTTTCAACTCTGGAATTGCTCATTTCGGAAGCATTGATTGTCTATTATTTACTTATACGATCAAAATATCCTGTCCCTGTTTTTTTTTTTTTTTTTTTTTTTTTTTTTTTTTTTTTT
>NC_022024.1:35016200-35023946 GCF_000317375.1 Microtus ochrogaster
AAAGTGTCTCTACCTGCTTGTCTGTCTGTCAGTCTCTTCCCCTTTCTTCCCCCCCCCCAAATGCACACATACACACATGCATATACACACATATGTGTACACATACATGCATGGTCAGTCATACATGTATGTGTACACCCGCAGTGAGTATACGTGACACACACACACACACACACACACACACACACCCTATATGGAAGACACAGAACTTGGCTTCAACCCTGTCTAGTTACATGACATTCAGTGTCTCTTCCATATGTAATCAACTACTTTGTAAGAACACCTTCCTCGGGGTTGTTCAGATAGAGGTGGGTGCGGGGCCCAGAAGAGCATTGGACTGTGTTGGACTGTGCTTGCTCTGTGGGTAGGAAGTGGAAGGGCCTAGACTCACAGCACCTTCTGCCTGCCTTGGGATCAGGCTGGTGTCCACACGGCTTACTTCATCGCATCTACCACCTCCATGTTGTTCCTGATTAGTGTGTCATGTGACTCCAGTAGCTCAGAGTAGACACCAGCCTGCAAGGGGAAGTGAATACAGAGGTTTCTTGATTTCGTTTTTAAACGTTTATTAAAAAGTGTTCTCGTGCCAGGTGTTGGGGCACACACCAATCCCAGTACATGGGAGGCAGAGGCAGGATGATCTCTGTGAGTTGGAAGCCAACCTTGTCTATGCAGTGAGTTCCAGGCCAGCCAGAGCTGCACAGCGTGAGACCTTGTCTCCAAAGACACACACGCATGTTTCAGTCTACTTAGGTATTGGACTTAATCTGTAGAAATCCTGTCACACCAATGCAAATCTTTTTCTTTTCTCCCCTAGGTCCAACGGGAGCAGCTAAGGATGCGTAAGTACTCCACATTTTGGTGTCATAACTCCTCTCCCCAAGAAAGGCTGTTTCTTGTGGCTCTGACCTTTAGGGGATTAGGTATGGCAGAAAAGGCAGGGGACATTTTCTGCTCTGTGCACTGGTAGACCTCCTTTGATTCGAAGTGGCGATTCGAAGGATGTTACTGTTTGTGACTTTTCGTGTCCCCCCCCTTCAGTGATCCTGGCATTCTGACTTAGCGCGTTAACAAGAAAAAAGTACGGTGCTCTTTCCATCCCAACCTGCGCAGAAGACACTTGAGTTTGTAACAGGTGACAATGAGAACGCTCACTGCGTCGCTCCTGGGACTCCGTGTGTCTCAGAGCTATCCAGGGAGGAAACTGGAGGAACATTTACTCATGTGGACACTCACTTGTTTGGGTGGAAATAGCTAGATATTCCTAGATACTCAGGGGAACTGTACAGTCATTTTCTACAGCTTGAGGGGGTCTTCATGTGTTCATCTTGGGGGGCTCCTGTGTTGGATGGTCAATCCCCAGATTCTTCCGTTAAGACTTTGAGGCTTTCGGGAGGCAGTTAGGGTCCATGGGGTCATGAAAGTTGGAGTCCCCTTGGCATTAGTGATTTCTACGAAGGGGAAGAGAGACCATCCAGCTGTGTTTTTGTTTGTCTCACTGTGTCCCCAGCAGAAGCTCTCAAGACTTCACAGCCTCTAGAACCACAACCCAAACATACTTCTATGATTTGAAGTTTACCTGCTATCAGGTGTTTTGTTCTAGCCGTGGAAACTGGCCCAGGACATCCTTCTGTATAATCTGTGTTGAACCGATCGTTAGACTGCAGGACTTAATGACCAGACGACTCTCTGTGAGGTTTCTCGTGCTCAGGAATGCTGTGTTTCCATTGCTCTCCTTCTCCGCCATTCTGCTTTATCATATCTGTAATCTAGATACAAGGCCAGCACGGGAGCTCACTGTCTCAGGGGGTTTCTGGTTACAACGCTGGCCTAGTTTCGTTTCTGCTGCTGTGATAAAATACTCCGATAACTGAAGGGAAGAGGGTGACTTTGACTCCGTTCCAGAGGGACACTTCCTGTCGGCCTCGGCAGGGTTAGGCATGGTCTCATGGTCTCAGGTGGAAGGCAGGCCACGAGGACAGGAAGCTCCTGGTTGCATCAGCATCCAGGAAACAGAGAGAACAGGAAGTGGGGCCCACCCCCAGTACAGCACTTCCTCCAGCGAGGCTACACCTCCTGAAAGTTCCACAACCTTCCCAAACAGCATCGCCGGTTAGGGACCAAGCGTGCAAACACAAACAGAAGAACTTACGGGGGACACCGCACATTCACACTGAACCTGTGGAGATTGGGATTAACCTCCCTGCCCCAGATTAAGTTAGATGATGGAGCCACACAGTGTCGAGAGGATGCAAAAGTTTGGCATTTGTTGGGTGAGGCTTTCTGGGAAGAACAGGTTTGCACACAGAGTGGTCTGCTTGGACCGAGTGAGGGATGGGCATGCCTTTGGTTTGTGTTGTGTTTGTTGGGGGATGGTCAGGGTGAGAGACCCTACACAGAAACTGGGTTTGACCTTCCTGTTGGCCCAGGGAGGAAGTGGCCAGACTTTTCCTACAGCTTGTGCAGGTTTCAGGCTGGAGGGGAAGAATGAGATTTGACAATTGTCAGCGGTCCAATGTGAAGAATAGAGTCAGACTTTTTTTTTTTTAATTATGAAGAGGAATTCAGAGAAGACTAGAGTGGAGTTATGAAGATTTCTAGAAATGAAATAGCCATTTCATGTGAGACTTTTGGGCACAAAAGAAGCAGTAATCACTTGCTTCAAATTCCTGGCATAGTGCTTGAATCTCCAGTGGTTGCCGAAATGACTCTAAATACGTTTGTGCCCTCGTCTTCTGTGTATTAAATGAAGCGGCCCTCTAAGTGGCGTTTATTATAAAATAAAATATGACAAACTGAACACTGCTGAGGGTGCTGAATGTCCCACAGTGTCAGATATCCAGCCAAAATGTAGGTAAATTTTTAAAAGGTTTTTTTTTTTTTTATTACGTTCATGTGTGTGAACGTGTACATGCCCGTCACGACATACATGTGGCAGTCAGGACAGCTTGCAGCAACTGATTCTCTCATTGCGCGTCAGTCCTGGGGATTAAACACAGGCCATCAGGTTTGTCTGCCAAGTGCCTTTCCTCTCTGCGCCATCTTGCTGACTCAAGATTCGATTCTTTCGATGAAAATAGATAGGCATGCCCATTGTCGTTAGTGAACCAATTGCTTTAATATGTGGGGAAATTAAATGAACTTTAAAAATACATTTCTTTAAAAATGTATTATCAGCAAATGTTTGCATACCTGTTTTATGTTCTAATACACTTGGGGTCACAGGACAGTTTCTTAGGCATAAAGGGCCAATGCTGTAGAAGGTCTAGGGGGGGCCTCTTCTTACCATCTTTTCCTTCTGCGTAGCTGTCTGCTTTCTGGGTGCAAGAACCCACCATAGAACGAAAGGTCCTTCAGCAGACAGTTTTTCACACTGTTTTCCATAAATGTGTAAACGTATTTGTTATTTAAAAAGTAAATTAAAAACTCTCATGATTTATGTAATAGTTAAGAAAAGAAGGAAGACCAGAAGAGCTCAAACCATGAGAGGTTGAACACCACCAAAGCAGTGGTAGAGACAAAGGCTTTGGGTCAGAGCCATAATCTTGAGTGCTTTGGGAGTTTTTCTAAGCAGGGGGCACTTGACTCCAAAGAGGAGACTTCCTGAGTGTTGGTGGAATTGGCCCTGTCTGAAAGCTCAGCAGGGAGCTTAGGAGGCTCTGTCCAGTGTTTGGAGATCCTGGGCTATTTGGAAACAAGCTGTGTATCCTCAAGGCCCTGAGCACAACTGGTGCCACAGGGGGAAAGGCAAGCTTTCTGAAGGTAAGGAGACAGCATTTTCCTGCCTCGCTTATAGCAATTGATAGCTCTACCACTGCCTCCTAAGGCTGTGGGTCTTCTTCACAAAGAGAGCAATTAGTACTTCAGTGAAAGGTTGGGGATGCAATTTAGCTCTTGGTTACTCTCCTCTGGGCCGAGGTTGAAAGTCCCCACTTTGAAGTCAATGATACTTATGCTCACCCCGGGGGTGGGGAGGAATGCAGCCAGTCTTGGCTGAGGAGCTCGTCCAGGCAAAGAGCAAAAACAAACAGCTGGAAGAAGCTGCGGACAAATGAATCAGACCTCATACTGTCCCTGGCAGAAGAATAATTCAGTTGGAAATCACCCATCACTGTTTGGTGGACTCGATCTGCACCACAACGTTAGGTACATTTCTCACGACCGCAACAAACACGTGACAGAAATGACTTAAAGAAAGAGTGATGTTGGCCGAGTGTCAGTCCCTCCTGGGGGGCAGCCATGGTGGCAGGAGCAAGGGGCAGAGCCGTTCATATCACCAGGAAGCAGTGATATGAACCTGAGTCAGGAAGGAGAGAGGCGGCTGTGCCTTCCAAGGTCCATGCCTTCTGTCAACTAGCCTCTTAATGTTTCCGTGGCCTCCAGAAATTGTGCCTCCAGGCGGGCAGGGCACAGGTGTTTAAAACAGAAGCCTACTTGGGGATGATTTCAGATTCAAACCCGAGGAGCCAGGGCACCATTAAAGAAACTCAAAAGAAAGTTAAATTCTAAAGAAAGCTGTGTCTACAAGTGGAGAATTATAATATAATTACAGCAAATATAATTTAGAAGCAAATACATTAATAAGCCTGTTCCAGCCAGGTGTGATGTTCACGCCTGTCATCCCAATGGTCCAGAAGCAGGGGACATAGAAGGGTTGTGGAGGGTTTGAGGCCAGCCTGGGCTACCATGTGAGACTTTGTCTCGAAAACCAAAACCAAAGCCAAAAACAAAACCTGAAGAACCTCCCCTGCAACAAAGCAAAAAACCTGTTTCAAACGATCATCATGAAAAATAAAACACAGCCAGGCAGAGTGGAGCTGGCTCTGCCTCTTCCGCGTTAAATTTGTTCTGTTTACCAATTGAGGTGAGTGCGGCCTCCACCGTGGCACCCAGACATGGATGGGGGAGGCTCAGGCGCTGGGTTGTTTTCCCGCTTCTCAGAGCAGCTTTGTAAGCAGAGCTTTATATTTAGAACGGTTTTTCTTGATGAATAAGTGAAAAAAGCATATTATGTTTTTGCCGCGAATATATTATGTTCGTTCTGGAAAGCAGAGGGAGTGAGAACCTCCTGGTTTCCAGGCAAACCGAAGCTCGGAGAGATCATTCATTGGAACAGCTGCCGTGTCTAGTCATTCACCCTTTGTCTTGGAACGTGCCATGGTTTCGTGATTTTACTACCGAAGGCTTTGGAGTTTTAACTGTCATTCATTCAACTGCGAAGCTGAGAAAATGCAATGATGAAGATACTTTGAATACCATATATTATTGGTGAAGAAAAAAAATGGAGTTTAAACAAATGTGTGACCATTATTGGCACTTCTGGGGATTGCATTCAGGGCTTTACCTATCTCAGGCGAGCTTATAGCCCAACCCCTCTTCTTATTTTTAATTTTGAAATAATGTCTCACTGGGCACTGAATATATAGTGCCCAGGCTGGACTTGAACTTGTAACCCTCGAACCTCCATCCCTCTTTTGAGTAGTTGGGCAGACTTGCTTAGGTCACCAGGCCTGCTTACAGTCTATATTTGATGGATTAATGATGAATAAGGTTTCTTTGAGTGGAAAGTTCTAGTTGCTGATAGAATGAAAATCATAGTGTAAAATAATTGAAAGATTTTATTATGTCCTGTACAGATGGTTGTTTTTTTTTAAAATGATCATGCATGAAATACATTGTTGCAAATATGGGTGGAGGAGAGCGCACTTTTTGCTGAACAATCACAGGCTGTGGCCAGTTGGAGGCGTTCCATCTCCTAGAAGTCAGCTTACCAAAAAACTGAGCTCATTGATGGCCAAGGAGATGTTCCGTTTCTGCTTCACTTAGGAAAAGCCTACAAGAAGAGGATGGAACAGAAAGGTGTGTGATGGTTTGTGGCATCTGAGTCAATGTGTGACTGACTCTGATACGGAAGACAGAACCACGCTGGCTGTGGCACGCTCACAGGAAGTAGCTTCAAGTGGGCTCAGTAGGCACCATCCATAATCTTAGATGCGATGATTGTCCTGGTCCTCTGCAGTGTGAGTCATGTCTCAACTACCAGCGGAGGAGGTACCCCCAATCCCAACAGTTACAGTGGCCGGTCCCACTTTCAGTAATATCTGGTTTTGCAAACATTCTTATTGATGTTGTGACCAGAGTTCTGAGTCAGAGTTCTGGGAATCTGTGGTCTTAATCATGGAGATTATTATACTCAGTGGGTGGCTTTAACCCTGACATCTTTCTCCTTGAAAACCTGTGCTTTGGTAAAAGAAGCTAAGCTCTTGCCAACAAAGAAAGAGAGGTGCCATTTCAATGAAATGCTAATGGATTTTATAAACTTCGTTCCCAATGGTTAGCGGTTGATTCTTTGAAATGTTCCTGTTGTTTAAAACATTTTAACCTTGCCGTAAATGACTAGAAATATTTCACTCATTTTTTCAAATATTAAACTACATTCCACATTAATTTTCAAAGGGTAGGAATGATTAAATGAAACACAATCTTTTTTATCTTATTTTTTTACTGAACTATACATTTTTCTCTGGTCCCCTCCATTCCTCTCCCCTCCCCTTCTGCCCTCTCCCATGGATCCCATGCTCCCAATTTACTCAGGAGATCTTGTCTTTTTCTACGTCCCATGTAGTTTAGATCCATGTATGTCTCTTTTAGGGTCCTTATTGTTGGATAGGTTCTCTGGGATTGTGAATTGTAGGTTGGTTTTCTTTGCTTTATATCTAAAAGTCACTTATGACTGAGTACATATGATATTTGTCTTTCTAAAAGAAAAACAAAACCAAGATTGTATCTGTGACCAGATACCTGATCTGGGTCACCACAATAGAGAAGGTGTGAGCCTTGCTCTCAGTCTTGAGACCCAAGATTCAGTCTCCTGGTAACGGGGAGGCCAGCTTGCTCCAAGGAAGCCTTCTGCACTGCCGGAGGACGTCCTGGAGATGAGCCTCCGAGTCTTTGATGTAACTGTGCCCAGAGCAAAGGGCAGGTGCTAGACCACTTACCAAGTCCCAGCTCCTGGCTCTGAGTTGACATGAGCACTGGAGGACCTTCGTGGCAACTCCTGCTCGCTATTCCCAGAGCGGCCTGTGTAGCCCAGTAAAGAAAATGGAATTGGGGCCAAGGCTGATGTTAGGGCCGGTGTTGTAGTCTGCAGATCCACGCTCTGGGTGCTTTCCGAGCTCTCAGAGTCGTAATCGGAATTGCGCACTTGCCAGCTGGCTGCATCCCCTAGCGGCCCTCTGAAGTCACTGTCGCTAAGGCCAAATGGAAACCCAGAGAAAGCCTGCAGAATTTTCTTTCCTTGCTGCTCAGAGGGGATCCTCAGGGCCTTGCTGTGATTGATGTTCTCCATGAAGACTTGAAAACATGAATTCACAGAGGCACCGTTCCTACACTTTATGGGATTTAACTCACCCTTTTGCGTGGTAGAGGAGGCACGTTCATCATAGAGAGTGATTTTGGGTTATTTGTACACGTCACCTGATGGCAACTCAAATTCGAACCGGAAAGGAGTGGCGTGCGTATGGGGAAAATAATAAATGTCCCATGTCAAAGCCTGCGTCCTGAAAAATATTGTTTCTCTGTGCCAGAGCCATTTGTGTTATGAGGCATGGCCCGTTGTACTCAGCATGTTTGTCTGTGTGTTAGATGAGTCCCCTGGTTTCCCTGCAATGTTCTGATCTTACTGACACCCCACCCCACCCCACCCCACACTGTTCAGCCCGTCAGCCATCTTGTAGTGCTGGCAGC
>NC_022024.1:35024256-35028867 GCF_000317375.1 Microtus ochrogaster
TAGTGGCCAGACAGCAAAAGGGAGAAGCACAACCTGTGTGCTTTCCCATGGATGCGCAGGTGGTCATGCGTGTTTGGTTGTGCGCATGTGTCTGCATGTACACGGGCACGCCAGAGGACGGCCTTGGGAAGTCAAGAATGCCATCTGCCGTTTTCAAATCCTGTAGCAGTAATAATAAAAACCCAGAGAAGTAAGGCAGCCAAGCCACTAGAGAAGTCTTACCTCTACCAAGGCTTGGTGACCACAGACTAAGCCGACTAAGCCTCTCTTCTCCTCCTGTTTTATATTCCTTCCAGTGCTGGGATTAAAGGCGTGACTCCCTGGAACTGGGATTAAAGGTGTGAGCCACCGGCTCCCGGATCTATTTCTGAATTGATTTTGTGTAGCCAGGGGAGGCCTTGAACTCACAGAGATTCATTTGACTCTGTCTCCCAAATCGTGGGATTAAAGTTGTGTGTCACCATTGCCTGACTTCTGGTCTTCAGGCAAGATTTATTTATCAAAATACAAATAATATACCACTACAAAATTTAACTTTTATCACAACTTCATACTTGAGCAGTTTCTTCTACATCACCCCGCCCCCTAACTCCTCCCATGTCCCCCTCCCTCCCAGATTCACAATCTCTTCAAACATGCATATATATCTGAGCCCATTTAGTGTTGCTCACGCGGACGTGTGTCTAGGGATAACCCCTTGGGATTGAAGGACCTATGCGCGAACCCACCCTGGAGGAAACTGATTCTTCCTCTCTTAGAAGCCATTGCCCATTCTTCTAGGAGAGGGACAGAACTTCCTCCGTCCATGTTGGTACATCAACTGGTATGGTTCAACCTTGCTTTTGAAACAGAATCTCCCACTGGCTTGGCGCTTGCCCATTAGGTAGGCTAGGTGTGTTTTTTCTGTGTGCATTTGTGTTCCGTGTGTGCACATGCGTGCCTGTGTTTGCATGTCTTGTTCTTGTATTTGTATATGTGCATTTGCACGTTTGCATATGTTTGTTTGTGTGGATATGTTTGTCTACATATACGTGTGTGTATTCATGTACATGCGTGTGTGTACATGTGAAGGACTTCTGCTAGAAAATGGCATGTCCCAAATGATATCGGCCTATGTATTTGTGTGTCTCTGTTCATGTGTGCTGGGCTTCTTTCGGAAAAATGTCACATTCCAGTGATCTTTCCCAGGGCAGCCTAGCAAGGTGACTCTTGGAAATCTAAACTTTCTCACCCCTGCTCCCTGAGCTCAGCGGGCACCTCTTCACCTGCTTGCTCCACAGCTTGGCTGTTCGTGAGCGCAAGGACGCTGTAGACAGATAGGACTCTCAGCTGGAGCTTAAAACCCCCTCACCTTAAGGCAGTTCTATCGGCCTGTTGGGCTTTTGGCTCTGCAACCCCAGGCCTCCCTCTTCCCAGGAACCTGAAGCTTGCTAAAACATTCTTCCTGTATGAGGCCCGTGTGGCTGGGGAGAGCCACTCCACCAAGCCTGGGAATGTGTGCTCACCTTCATATTCTTAGGGCAGGCTTCGGTTTCTGCTGACGGCTGGGTGAATGCTGGCTTGGACTTTTCCTTCCCCCGAGGAGATCCATCAAGAGCAATCAGCTGCTTCTGTTCCTCCTCTGCCTGGACCTGGTTTTCCAGATGATTCTGATGTAAAAGCTGGTCGGGAAAAGCTCTATAGGTTGGGGAAAGGAATGGCATAGCAACAGGAAAAATTTGCTAAGATGATGACTCTTAGCAGCAGCTACGGGCTCCTTCTAAAATGACTACAGCCCAGCCAGGATTCTCCCCCAGCTTTCTTCCTCTTCCCTTGAGTGGGATGGTGTAAGTTGGAGCTGGGGCTGGGGCTGTGCCGGTGTCTCCAATACAAATTAGCAGGGCTAAATCGGCGAGTCTGGAATCACACAGGTGGGTTCAGACTCTGTCTCTGTTCTGTGCTGTAACCTTCAGTTCTATAGAACCATGGCTTTTCATCTTCAAAGGGAACTGAATGCCGATTGAGAAGGATGGGGATGAAGGTGTCTGGAATAGCCTCATGAGCCAGTGGAGTTGGGAGGCAGGCGATGCTCAGTGCTTTCCTGAGCTTGGCACGGAGGCAGCTTCACCTCTGAGAAACCAGCACAGTGATCTCTTGATGGGGCTAGTTCTGGACGTTTCTCTTTCTCCTTGCACGAAAGGCCATGGAGCCTAGGGCACGAGTGCCCACCTGAACATTTTTGGTCTCCAGGATTCTCTGCACTGAAGTCTGGGGTTGAAATTCTCAGGTGTTGGAAGAGCACAGATGCGTCTCATCCTTACCTGATACCCAGGAGGGACTGGTTGATAGTGACTCGCTTCATTTTACTTGGCTCCATCCTTTGAACAGAGGGAAATAAATTTGGCATTAACTCTTCCCCTTCCACTACTGCAGTTGTGCTGTTCCAGGGACACAGGGGGCTCCATGTCAGGGAGGGCAGGCAGGAACTGAGGGGTTCCCTGCTAGAGCCCTTACCGTAGAGCCAAGGTCCAGGCAGCTTGTAGCGGTCACTCACCCAAGGGCTGGCGGACAGTTTTCTCAGTCTCAGGCTGACCCCTGTCCATGATCAGGTTTGGCAGCCGGGCTTTCTAGCTTTTGCTGAACATATCTATTTTGATATGTAGAAAATCGTCCGACCTTTACTGTGTGGTCAGAGCCAGGCAGAGCGCTGGGCTGGGGATGTACAGGGCAGGTAGCAAATGTGAAACCAGCCACCGTAACCTCGCCTTCTCCCGTGACCGAAGCTGAAGTGTCTGCTGTGTAACCGCACGGCTCACGGCAACTGTTTCTGGGCTTTTAGGACAGAAGACTCAATAACGGACGAAGAGAAGAGGAGGTATGTGTGCCGTCGCAGCCTGTGTCACGTGAGTGATTTTGGCCCTAGTGCACGGATGTAACCACTCTGGCACAGGACGATGACACACTCCGTCAGGTGACACACTAGCAGGGACATGGGACCTGAAACAGCAGAGGCCCAGACCCAGGATCTCAGCTGCGACCCAGCAGCTCTGCCCTGCGAGTGTGGCTTTGCCATCTGTTCTGCCCCTGCCGATTCCCCCTCCTCACCTCTGCGCCCCTCTGCTCTGCGTTCCCTGGCATCCTGCCTCACGCTGCCCATGTCTTTCCCTGTGAGGAAGTGATTTTTGAATATCCACGTTCCCTAATGCCACAGGGATCTCTGAGTTTTCCCTACGCGGTGCTGGATGCCGGTCACATATCACTCGACTAAACATCACTATGTGTACTTAGCCCGTTTCTTGTCTTTCTCGTTATAAGAAGTTAAATTTTTTTGCTTATTTAATGGAGCTATTTTTCCAAAGCTTCCTTTTAACATAGAAAAACGTGAATCTTTGAAAAGTCATGAGTTATCGTCACAATCATTTAATCGTTTGGAGTGGTTCGTCCTTTATTTTTTGATGGTTCTCTCCCTCTAGCGCCCTTAAATTGATCTAATTTCTTTCTTAAAGAAACTATGGCGGAGTGTACGTTGGTCTGCCTTCTGAAGCTGCCAATATGGTGTCTAGTCAAGCAAAGACAGTACGGAAAAGTAAGCAAGGGTTGTGTGGGGCTTATTTTCTTAAAAACGCGCGCGCGCGTGTGTGTGTGTGTGTGTGTGTGTATGTGTGCGAGCGCGTGCTCACTTGCATATTATGGGTGTGTCTGTGTGAGCACACATGTATGGGCGTGTGTATATATGTACGGGTGTGTCTGTGTATATATGTGTGTGTATGTATATGCATGTGTGCCTGTCCATCTGTCTGTGTATGTGTGTGTGATATTGTTTGTAGCTTTGTGGGAAATTATAATGAATTTTTAAAAAGATCTAAACACTAACTGTTATTAATTTTCTCTCGAAGATTAGAGGAAGATAACGTGATATCTGGACAGTCAAGAGGTACTGTGTCTCTTACTGAATTGTCTTGAGTGATTAGCCTCCATAATGAACGGACTGCTTGTAGTGTCTCTGTGCGGCTAAGAGATCCTGCATGCCAGGTCCATTTCCTCCTGAACTGCCATGGTTTCACTTCGGTCTTTCCCAACTCCAGTGTAATTTGTTCACTAAGCGTGAACTGCATGCCTGGCTAAGACATCAGGGCTCACCAAAACTCAGGAGGGCTTAGAACTTGAATGACAGCTGGAAGGTCTCGGTCACAGACTCTGGCTAGGACTCGGGGGTCGGTATACACAGCGTGTAGCAGTAGAGTTCAGGAGGAGAGGCGTCCATCACTGGCTGAGATGGGTGCTCGTCCCGGCTGACACAGGAGCAGGTATGTGGGGAGGGAGAATTTCTATTCTCTTGGTCCCATAGCGTGGGCTGTGTTTGGCTCTTCACTCTGTGCTCACCAAACACACCCAGCCTCTTTTGCAGCCCCCACTCAGGAGTGCTGTTTCCCGAGAGAGTCCATTTTCTGTTGGAAGTCAGACTCTTCCCCCACTGGCTGAACAGGTTACTTTTCCTTTGTGACCTCCGTCTCATAATCTGTAGACTGGATCTTTTGCTTAGACACGAAGGTTGTTGTAGCATTAAATGAAATAAACGGTAGCTTTTGCTTTCCTCATTGCCCCCTTCTTTCTTTTCTTTTTTCTTTCTTT
>NC_022024.1:35029012-35034441 GCF_000317375.1 Microtus ochrogaster
CTTTTCTTCTCCCTCTCTCTGTCTTCCCCAGCTTGCTCACTGGGGAGTGAGATTTGATAGCTGTTTGCCTCTGTGTGGGGGTCAAAGGTTACCGCAGTGACTGTCAAGCAGTTACTGCTGACCGCCCACAGGTACCTGGCCAAAATACTCCCTCACTGCTCATGGATCCCAGCCTGTTCTTTGATTGCATCTCCACGTAGTCAGTTTGATCCCATTTCCTTTGTGCCTTGCCTTGAATTACCCTAAAAGTTTTCTCAACTGAAGGTCTTGGCTGTCCATTTTCGTGAGTGGCTATGTGTCCATCGTTCCATTTGTCTGTGACACACCTACATCTGCGACTGGCAGGCTAGGCGTTGGGCAGAATCCTGACGGGAGGACTGTTCCCTGGGGGCTTTCGATACAAAGGACAAGCTGCAGGTTTTGGCCAACACCACCATCTTTCTGACTGGAATCCACCCCCCGTGAGCTCATTCGGCTATTTTGGGGGGCCAAATCGACGAATGGCTTTCAGCATCTTGATCTGATACAGTTAGGTAGTTTCTAGTGGTGGCCTAGGCCTGCTCTCAACTGAGCCAGCCAAAAGGAGCTCACGTGATGGCCCTCAGATGCCAGTGTGGACCAGCTCTGTCAGTGTCCCTGGGGAGCCCCATAGGCTGTGAGTGGTTGGCCCCCCCTGCAGGTTAATTCCGGGAAGGGATCGCGTACGGCTGACAATCTATATTATGAGTGTGGTACCCATATGCACGTGGCCTGCTTTGGTTATTGTTATTCTGTATTTCAATTCTTAATTGTATTTTTTATAAGTTTCTCAGCATCCAATTTTATCTCTTTATATAAATATTATCAGCATTCAGAACTATGCTGCCCAATAATAAATCTTAAGTACCTGTTGATTGGCTGTTGAAAATGTGCTCTACTTAAAGGCAAATTCAGTAAATAATTTTCAGGCTTAAGACATGTGCTTTTTGGGGGCTGGAGAGATGGCTCAGTGGTTAAGAGCACTGCCTGTTCTTCCAAAGGTCCTGAGTTCAATTCCCAGCAAGCGCATGGTGGCTCACAGCCGTCTGTAATGGGGTCTGGTGCCCTCTTCTGGCCTGCAGGCATACATGCAGACAGAATATCGTATACATAATAAATAAATAAATCTTAAAAAAAAGACATGTGCTTTTATCTAAGTTGTGATTTTTGAGTTTTGCTAATTTTTTTCCCCCACCTTTTCTTTTTTTTTCCTTTTACAGCCCGCACATGAATTTGGAAGGAATTTGGCTCCGGGGACATTGTATCTTCAAACAAATCCTGCAAGATTGTCCCCTGCTGTGCCACCTCTCCCAAATCCTTAGTGTGTAGTGAAAGCCATGGGTACACACTGTGCGTTGTGGCAGCAGAAGGAAACTGGTAGACTTGGTGCTCACTGGGGGAACTCCGCTTCACCACCAGTGAGGGAGCCCAAGGCTGTTGCCACCCAGCCTGGGCCACCATTCCACCCAGTTCACAGAAGTCATGTCTTTTCACTGATACTCTTTTGATAGTTTTTATATAACGCAATCCTTACTGTATTTATAACCTGGTATTAGAGTATAAAGGAATTACCTGAAGTCATCTATCGTCTCTTGTCCTTGGACATTTCTCCTTCGTCATTTTTTTTTTCAGCTGTGACGTTGGCAATAGGGTCTCACAACTCTCCCTCTCTCACTGGTCAGTTTAAAACCTTCACTTAAATGTAAGCGGATTCCCTCCGTTGAGGACATTGCAAGTATTTGAAAACGAACCAGTTAAATGTGCATGCTCCTCTCACAGGTGGGCATTCAATTCCCGTTTTCTTTAGTCAGAGGCTCACATGGCTCCAGAAGTCCTGCAGCTGCCCAGCGGGCCGTTCTCCCCTTGTGTAATTAGAGCATCTCACCGTGTTAATTCCTTACTGTCGCTTAGGACTACGGTTGATGTTTAGTGGGATATCTGGAAAGTTCCGGATTTGCTAACAACGTGCACACCTACTTATGACTGCAGTGTAAGCAACCGGGTTCACCAGCGTATTTCAACCATTAAATATTTTTATCCCCCTTTACCTGGCTTTCTTAATTATTTTCAAGAAACGACTTTCAAAGAAGTTACATGTGGTATTATCATATGTAAACACTGTATATCAGTATGTTCCAATAACACTGGTTAAATAGATTCCTATGAGAAGTGGGGGTTTTTCCCTAAGAAAGGCTGTCTTCTATATTTGGTTGATAATGATAATTGTGGAGCCATCAAATTACAGAACACAAAAAGTAAGAGTTACTAAGGACTTACGAGGCGTATATTCCTCTCGATGTCCATAAGCTCAACATGGTACTCACGGGGACATCGATGTTTATATAAGTAATAATAATAGCCTCGAGGAGCCTGAGGCATGAGAGTCAGGGGTTCAAGGCCAGCTGGCTCCACAGTGAATTTGAGACCAGAATGGACTACATGAGACCCTGTCTCAAAAAATATTTCAATTAAAAAACACCAACTACATCGACTTTGGAAAACCTAATTAACAAATCTCTTTAGATAGACAGGAGAATGTAAGGATGGACTAGGGATACAATTCAGTTCTCACCAAACGTCATCAGTTTCTTGTGCCTCTTCTGTTGTTCCAACCCCAGTTACACCATGTTCCAATTAAATTGATCGCTCTTGTCTCCTCTTCTTCCTGATAACATTTTTCTCAGCTTTTCCTTGTTTTTGTTTTTGTTTTTTTTTTTTTGTGACCACGAACCTTTTGAAGCTTACTATCTGGGAATTTTGGAATATGCCGTTAATAGGAACCCTCCTGTGCTTTTATATTGGACTGGGATCATAGATCCTGAGGGAGACCCTCACTGAGATGGGATGACCCCTCATCATGTCACATCATGAGATCTCAGGATCCCGACTTATTACCGGTGAAACTGACCCTGATTGGTTGGATGAGGGTCTCGGCTTTCTCCACCAGAGTTTCCGAGTTTCCCTTCCCCAAAACCTCGAAGCCAGCGGTTCTCCACCTTCCTGACACTGCAACCCTTAACACAATTCCTCATGTTGTGGTGACCCCCCCCAGCCATACAATTATTTTCACTGCTACTTCATAACTGTGATTTTGTTACTGTTATGAATCATAACGTAAATATCTGTTTTCTGATGGTCTTAGGTGACCTCTGAGAAAGGGTCATTTGACCTCCAAAGGTCGTGACCCACAGGTTGAGGACCGCAGCTCTAAGTGACTTATGAGTCCAGACCGTATTCAAGATAGGACTTAAGGTCCACCCCCTGGAGGAACTTGGGGTCGTTGACTAAAAGCTTGATGGCATTTGGCGATGTTCCCGTTCTCACCAGAGTTCCAGTTATCTTCTAGGTATCGGGGGAGAGCTTGTCCGGTGTGTGTACCAAGCCAGTCTCTAGTCCGCTTCCCGTTCTGCAGCTCACTGGCAAAGGATCACTGATTCCACGGGATGGCTCACATGCTGGGCCAGAGAACGCAGCTGGTCAGGCACGGGCAAGCTAGTGTAGACACACCTGACAGTCCTTCCCGTGATGACCCCAGCCACGCTCTGCCCTGCCTCATGTAGGAAAGGGGCAACGGATTGCTGTACTTTGTGCAAACAGACGAGTTCCCCTAGCCGTATGCATTTTGATGGATCGTGTGGTGTGCACCCTATCACTCCGGATAGAGAAAAACTCTGCTGTAGGGAAAAAAAGCATCCTGGTAACTGGGAATTTCGTGACGCTGGACTGCAGGGCTTCTGCTTCTCCTTAGTTTCCACAGCTAATAATGAATGTGATCTTCGGATCCTGTCTCCTCAGGGTCCTGGGGATTGAACTCAGGATCTTATATGTGCTAGGCAGGTAGACTGAGCTACACCCAAGACCCATCCTTGGGGCCTATAGCATAATTACTGGGGTTCCAATCCCCATTTTTTTCCCCATTTGTTCAGTAGGTACTGCTAGGAATTTTCTAAAGTATGTATTTATTCATATCAATAAGAATATGTGGGTATTTATCTTGTTCAGGTTACAATCTAATATTGTCTTGCTTTCTTGGTTTTGTCTAGCTTTGACCATCGGGAGCCTTTTCAGGTTCCATTCTGACATTCGCTATTCCGGCCCCGCCCCCTAGATAGACTCTCAAGGCGAGCAATGCCACAAGATGAAAATGCCATTCAGAACTTAAAACTCCATCAAATTCCATTACAAATGAACAGTCTCTTCCATATTATGACAAGTCCTAACATTTTCCTTCCACAGGGATGAGCTAAACTTAGAGCCTCCTAAATCTTAACACGTTCATAACACAGCCACCCACCTCCTGTGTCTTAAATGTCTTTGCCGAGCACAGTAAGAATCTGAAAGACGGAGGAGGGTAAACGATGAATGGGCTTCAAAAAGGAGAGGGACAGGAGCCTGTCTGTGCCGCTTAGTTTTGATGAACTAGACACAAGCCAGGCTCGCTCGGGAAGAGGGGAACCCTGATTGAGGAATGGCTTCTATCAGATTGGCCTGCGGGCATGTTTATGGGCATTGTCTTTATTAATGGTTGGCATAGGCAGGCCTAGCCCTCTCTGGGCAGTGCCATCCCTGGGCTGTATAAGAAAGCAGGCTGAGCAAGGCACAGAATGAGAGCCAGAAAGCATCGTTTCTCCACGGTCTCTGCATCAGCTTCCCTAGACAGTGCGCACCACTTGGAAGTTTAAGATGAAGCAAATCCTTTCTTCTCCAACTCACTTTTATCAGTATTTTTTATCAGAGCCGGAGAGAGGTAAAAGCCTATAAATGCATGAAATCTAAGAGTTTACGCCTTTTCAAACACTATGTTTTTTTGCAAGATTATCGGTAAAAAATACAGTGGAGATGTGTGTCCAAGCATCTCTGAGTAGGAGGCTGTCTGATGAAAAAGGGATTCCTTAAGCCTTCCGAGTGAGGAGACTCACATTATCACTCGGTTGCCAAGACTGCTAAGCCCTTCTGATTCCCTACAGAGGTGGCGCTCCTCAACAGGATGTGATGGAGGAGGGTGTGTTCTCTGGCAGTGCATGACAGCCTTTCTAGCTCTGGTCAATTCAGACACGTACAGTCTTAGAGGCTGTAAGCTGTGGGAGGGGAAGTGGAGGAGGAGGAGGAGGAGGAGGAGGAGGAGGAGAAGATACCCCAGCAGGTGTCAAAGCATCGACAATCTATGGTCACCATTCGGGCCTGTAGAACCGGAGGAACGGAAGAGAAAACCTAAGAGATTGTGCATATGCTACTGTGGGAGAGTGCTCTTGTATATTGTAAAGATGTGTCACTCATTTTGATTAATAAAATGTTGGTTGGTCAGTAGCCAGGCAGGAAGTATAGGCAGGGCAGCAAGACAAGGAGAATTCTGTGAAGAGGAAAGGCAGAGATGTAGTCATCCATAGATGCAGAGGAAGCAAAATAAGAAT
>NC_022024.1:35035381-35038141 GCF_000317375.1 Microtus ochrogaster
CTGAGATCTCCCAATGTTTGCAATAACCACATGGACACCCTACTCTACCTACATCTGAGGACTCTCGGCAACATTTGTGGTAACCACGGGGGCTAGCCTGCTCTACAAAGAACTCTTAGATTAAGGGTATGATCTAAGATTCTAAAATGATGGTTCATGAAAGGATTGTAAATGGCATGGAACCTTCTGTCAGGGCTCATTCACATTAAAATACTATGGCTGGAAGTCGCAATGATGACGAAACTCCCCCAGTCAACGGCAGGTCCCTCCTCCGTCCTGTGGCTGCCAGTGTGATCGCATGGTCACTGTTGTGCCATGAGGATGTCTGCTCCCAATGACTGTGCCTTGCCCGTCACTCTGACGAGCTGGTGGTCCACAGGCAAGAAGAGCCTCCCTTCCTCATCTTTCGGTCACTTTGGGGTCACCGTGTCCAGACAGCTGACAGAACCCTGAAGGCAGGTGCTCTAGTTTAGCTTGCTGCTTTGTAAGATGCCCTGACAAAAAGCGACTGGGGAAGGAGGGGCTTAGGCACGCACGCACGCACGCACCTTCAGGTGATGGCTCGCACCTTCAGGTGATGGCTCGTCAGAGCAGAGAAGCGAGTGTGGAGCCTGGTCACCCTCAAGGGCAGAGAGGAGTAAAGGCAGGTGTGCCTGCTTGATTGCTTTCTCCTCAATCCAGGGCCCCAGTGCAGGCGTAGTGCTACCACCGTGGGACGGGTGTTCCCACGCCACTTAAACAGACACGCCTTCCCCATAGACAAGCCTACCACCCACCCGATGGGAACAATTCTTCAACTAAGACTTTTCCACTGGTGATTCTAGGCTGCGTCAAATTGACGGTTAAAAAGTAACCATCCCAGGGCTCAGTAGTTAAGAGCACTGGCTGCTCTTCCAGAGGACCCGGGTTCAATTCCCAGCAACCACATGGTGGCTCACAGCTGTCTGTAACTCCTGTTCCAGGGGACTTGACACCCATGGCAAAATACCAATGCATATAAAATAAAAATAAATAAAGAACTAATTATCCCAAGATAAAAGATTAATTTTGAATCACGATTTTTTTGGGGGAGGGGGATTTCCCTCCTTCATACTGAGGACCAGCAGCTGCATGACCTCTAAGACACCCCCCCCCCCCGTGACCTTTTCCCATCAGCCAGGCCCCACCCTTTATAGGTTTGGATCTGAAGTCTCCCGCACGAGCTTGTATTTCAAATGCTTATTCTCAGGCTTGTAGGGGACAAGGCTGTCTCTCTTCCTTCCCTTCTTACTTTCCAAAGACACTGGGCAGTCCACACGGTAGAGTCCTTCGCTACAGGACTCTACCCTGGGGTTCAGAACAGCTCTCTCTTCTTGGGACAGTGTCCCTTTTTGTCCAGCAGGTGCTGAACCCCTCTGCATCTCCTAAGACTTGCATGGCATTGTTATTTCCTGGCAGGATCCGCCTTTGCCAGCCCCGCCCACCAGCAACAGCGCGGTGACCCCAAGAGAACACTCACCGTGTGGCTCTACAAGCTCAGCTGCCGGTCTTAATTCCGAGAGTTTTCTGAGCCCGCCGGTCTTTCCCTCTCCGACGCTGCAGACCGCACGGGCACCATCTTGTGCCTGGACCTCGGTATAGCTATTCATCCAAGAATTAGGCAGGATGGAGGGAGGGTCCTTGTCCCTCATTCCTTAGTGAATGTCATTTCCGCATTCAGTGGACCCAGCCCAGGTAGGGCTCACCTGGTGAAGGTGATGTCCGTTGTTGTTGGCCGGCATTTCACCGCGGGACAACTCTCTGGACGTGGACAGATGTGGTCATATTGGATACACACAGCAAGTGTCCACTCGTTATAGCAATGGAAAAAAAACCGTCGAGCCAATTTTTAATTTTTTTTTTTTAACGAATGGCATAGAATCTACTGTTAAACTTTGAGGTTTCTGATTTCTTTTTTAAAGACAGGGGGTCTCATGTAGTCCAGACTCACTGTGTAGTGGAGGATAACCGTGTCTTTCCGCCTCCACCTCTCACGTGTTGTGATTACAGACATGAACCACCGGATTGGCAAAACTTTCAGTTTTTAGCGTTTAAAACAGTCAAGAAAAAAATAAAAATGAGGAAAAAAAAAAAAAATCAGCGGGCGGCAGCCATGCCTTCAAATGCATGCATCTTCTGCCCCCTGGTGGGCAGAGCGTCTAATAACAGTTTATTTTTTCTGTGCTTTGATGGGATCGTGCCTCGTTTCCATTCCAGTATAGGAGGCTTTGCTGGTCACTAGCTCTGAATGTTGGGCAATTTATTTAGCTTTCCTCTGTCTTTGTTTTCACCGGGCACAGTGTTTATAATAAAGTGTTTAAAAGTCTGTGTATGAATGCTAATTACACGCCAGTATCAACTCATTGTATTCCCATGGCAGTCTTGTTATAGAGCAGTGGTTCTCAGCCTTCCTAATGCTGCAACCCTTTAAAGGACAATTTGATGGAATCGTTTTTCTCCTTTATCCCACGAATCATGGGATTCAGTTTGGATGGCGAGGCCTGGCTGAGCCAACTTGTCTCACCCGACCTCCCTGTCCCAAAATATTTATTTTTCAAAATTATTATTTTAAAAAAGTGTTTAAGCTTGTTGCAGTAGTGCATCCCTGCAGCTGACATCCTGGAGCCTGCTTCAGTAGTGCATGCCCATAGCCGACATCCTGGAGCCTGCTGCAGTAGTGCATGCCTATAGCCGACATCCTGGAGCCTGCTGCAGTAGTGCATGCCTATAGCCGACATCCTG
>NC_022024.1:35038419-35042355 GCF_000317375.1 Microtus ochrogaster
GACATCCTGGAGCCTGCTGCAGTAGTGCATGTCTATAGCCGACATCCTGGAGCCTGCTGCAGCATAACTATAGTCCAACTTCCTGGATGTGGAAACATGAAAATGGTGAGCTCCAGGCCACATACTTGGGCAAGAACCATCTTTGTGTTACTGAGGTGAACAGCTCCTGATTCAGTTTTTACAAAGAACCCTGGCAACGTGTCCTGATTTGGAAACTTTGCAGATGTAACCATGGGAAATGAGGTTATAATGGACCGGGCATCTGTGTCTGAGCCGATGTGCAGTATTCTTTCAGGAAGAGAAACCAGACACACAGGAAAGATACTGTGCAGAGACAGAGCTGAGATTGGCATGAGGTCGTGCAGGCCAAGGGAGGACGAGAATTATGGGGGTTGAAGGGGGCAAGGAGGAGCCTTGCTCCTTTGGTGTGAGCAGCCCTGCCAGTGCCTCAATTTGGGACTTTTAGCCTCTAGACAGAAAATAACACATTTCTGTTATTTTAAATTTGTTTTGTTTTTTCGATACAGAGTTTCGCTGTTTAACAGCCCTGGTTGCCCTGGAACTCACTCTGTAGACCAGGGTGACTCCAAACTCAGAGATCTGCCTGCTTCTACTTCCCAAGTACTGGGGATAAAGGTGTGCACCACCATGGCCTGGCTGTTGTTAGATAAAACGACACTTTATTCACCTTGTATGCTATGGATCATGTGTGGGGGTCAGAGGGCGACTCGATGGAGTTCACTTTCTCCTACCCTGTGGGTCCTGGGAGTTGAACTCAAGAATTGAAACTCCAGTTGTCAGGCTTGGTGGCAAACGCCTTTACCCACTGAGCCATCCTGCTGTCCCCTACTTCTGTGGTTTTTAATTCACCCATTTTGTAGCGCTGCCAAAGGATTCAGAACGTCACACGACTGTGGCCACAAAAATCATTCCCCCTGTCTAGGTTTGTAAGACTGTAGTCATTCAGGGCACACTGCCCCCTGAAAGCAGGCTTCAGCAGAATCAGGATGCCCCTGGCAACTATCAATCACTCAGGTGGAGGCTTTCCTGTTCGTCCTGGTTCTTAGCTGGCATGTGCAAAGAAGATGACGGCTGACTAGGTCATGTTCTGAGCTCGTCTCGTGGACCAATGAAATTGTAGCACACAGTTTGCTGTCATAGTTTCTTATTCTTATTTTAAATTATTTATAAAGATTCAGAACCCCTGACTTACCTTGGGCAGCAGATCTGTGAAGCATCCTTGAGGCGGGCATCTTTATGTTTTGTTCAGAGGACAACTTTCAGGAGGTTGTGCTTTCCTCCCACCGATGTGGGTTCTGGGCATCAAACGCAGGTCAGCAGATGTGGCACCGGTGCCTTTACCAGGCTGGGTTATCTTGCCAGCCCAAGTCAAGTCTTGCAATTGGAACACCTGAACTTGACCTTACAATCGAGAACACTTTCAGGGCATCCAGTGGGAGCAAGCTGACCAACCAAGCGGCCTGAAGAACACGGCTTTCTGTGTTTACCTGTTTTCCACATAGACTTGCCCATGCAGGGAAACAGAGGCTGCGCTTCCTATGCGCAGGCTGCCTGTAAAGAGAGTCAAGCGGAGCATGCGTAAGGGGGAGTCAATCTTAAATTCTTCCCCCAGGAAACAAGAGGGATGGCAAATAACAGTTCCTATCTGGCTGGGCAATCGTGGTGCACACCTTTAATCCCAGCACTCAGGAGGCAGAGGAAGGTGGATCTCTGAATTTGAGGCCAGTCTGGTCTGCAGAGCAAGTTCCAGGGTGGCCAGGCAGAGCTACAAAAACAAACAAACAAACAAACAAACACCTATCTCAAAAACAGAACCAAACTAAACAAAAAAAGAAATAAAAGAGTTCCCAAACCTTCACCCAACCACCTCTGTCTCCTCTTCATCACATCCCAGCCTCACAGCCCATGACTCCCACAGACGCCCTCTGCTCCATCTGAGGCCATGGTAGCACCCCAGACCCCAGGTAAGCCTCCTGCCCACACACTGCCAACACTCAGTCAGAGCTCACTCAGCCTACCCCAACACAGCGCCTCTCTCCTCTTCACGATCACCATAGCCCAGCCCACAACTCCAGCTTCACCAGAGGGCATGGTGGCAAACTCAGGCCAACCTTCTCCCTCACCACAGAACACCTCAGTACCTGCCCTGCCCAGACTTCCTCCAACGGCCCCCTCTCTCCTTATCACCATACTGGCCCACGACTATGGTGGGAGCTCCTTGCCTCAGGAGAGATCCCCTGGGCTTCCTGAACCCCAGATAGCCTGGTTGCCTGTGGTCTGTCCCTACTTCCTCATTTGCTCAGCCTGTCCCCAACCGGTTCTCCTCACATCCTGTATTCTGGCCCCAACTCCACCAAGGCATCCTGCTGGACCAGAGGACACAAAGGCCACCAGGTAGCCTGCTTGCTTAACGCTACCTCCACTCAGTGCCCACCTAGCCAACCCTCAACTGTCCCACCCCTTCCTATCACCACATCCAAGACCCCAACTTCTGCTGAGGACCTTGGCCTGGACCAGCAGCTACACAGGAATCGCGATGTGTTTCCATCACCTACACTAAGATTCTGTGTGTTAAACCTCTGCCTGGGTGGCCAGGGAAAACATCTTAGGTTGGGATTACGTCTCAAATATCAGGTTTCTAATGGGGCTCCTTCCATTCCTGCCCCATAGATGGACTCCCTGGATGGCATCCCTGTTAACCGGAGGAAACAGCCTCTAGACAAAGAAGGCCTTGACAGAGTGTGGTCAACACACGGCCAGGATGAGATGCAGTGTAGATTATCCCCTTCTGAGAAAGTTTCACCCCCACCACAAATTACAGAATAAACAGAGACGGACCAAGACCACTAACAAGCGAAAACCAGGAAAGCCACAAGACTGAGGACAAAGGAAGGAGAGTGGCTTTCATGAGACCAGACCAGAAGACACAGATCTTTCCGTCTGCTCTGCTGACTTTCCACCCATCACCTCCAGCCCTCAAGAATTTTAAAAAGCCAATTTTAAAAAGCAAAACTATAAACTCTTCCATCTGAGACGGAGTCGTTAAGTGGAAGTAAAGCAAGTACCAAAAGCTGCAGGTTGTCAGGTAGCTGGAGCTAAGTGATGGGCATCCCCAGATTCACCTAGAGAGAAGCCACCGGGCCCACACCCCCATCTGCCCTCCAGATCTACATCTGCGAATCTACAGGCTGGAGAGATGACTTGGTGGCTCAGAGTGCTTGCTGCTCTTCCAACGGATCTGGGGTTGTTTGAAGGGATTGGCCCAGTTCGCATCCCGTACATATCTCAGAGTCTCATGCATTCCCGATTTCTGTCCTCAGCTTTGCACAGCAGATCTTGAGACTTTAATCTCAGGATCCGCAGCTGAGTGTTTTTCTGTGTGGCACTGAAGACTCTCTTGTGCTCTCCCCGCCTGCAGTTTTGTAGCTGGCTGCTCAGCACTCCGTCTTTTGCCAAGGTTTTCTCCAAAGTAAGTGCTGTCTTGAGCATCAGTCCTACTGCCCCCACTACAGCGACTTCTTCCCGCTTCTGATTTGCAGGGTTGCCTCACTCACTGCCTGTCTTCCTCGCCGATATCTCATGTTAGCACCGGCATAAGCTTAGCCAGTTTCACCTCCATCTTGGGTCGGGGCTACGTTAACTCATGTGCCAGCAGGGGCGGGCTTCTCCTTGATTTGGCTGTTGGGTAGCAGTGCCAGGTTCTGTCTTAGCCTTCATGCATCAAGACCTGGCGGGATTGAGGGAATGGGTGTCCGGGGGTGTGCTCAGGATGACCACCTGCAGGTCAGGGCAGGGAAGTACAACCCATGGGTCCCCTGGGGTGTGCTCAAGACGGCCACCTGCAGGTCAGGGAAGGAAGTACAACCCAAAATAGAGGCATCAGATCTCTACAAGGTTTCTAAAAAGCCTCAGGCG
>NC_022024.1:35042455-35057815 GCF_000317375.1 Microtus ochrogaster
AGCTGGGAGGAATTGCCCTGAGTTTGGGAACAGACCAGACCTTTATATTCATTTGCTGATAAGGACATGGTTGTCCTTTCTCTCCCACCCTTACTTATATGTCAAAATGATAACCTCGAGTATGATGGTGTTTGGAGATGGAGTCTTTAGAAGATGAGCAACATGCCAGAGGGTGTGTCCAGGTGAACAAGGTCATAAAAGAGACCTGACGAAACTTGCTCTCTTCCTTGGAGAAGGGGAGTCAGGTATGATAATGCAGACCTGTAATCTCAGCTACTTAGAAGCCTGAGGCGGGAGGATCAATAGTGAAGGGTTAGCCTGAGCTAACATTTGGAGCCCCTGTCTCAGAATAAAATAGACAAACAGGGCCTGGGGAGATGGCTAAGTGCGTAGACGCTTGCCTTGAAGTCCCGAGGTCTGGAATTTGATCTCCAGAACCTACCTGCCAGGCACTGTGGTGGCCGACTTTCGGTCCATAGGTGCTGGAGATGGGGTCTTTCCAGAACGAACTGGCTAGTCTAGTTGGATTGGAGGGTCCTGGTTTATAGAAGAGATCCTGTCTCAGTGTACATGGCAGAGATCAATTGAGAAAGACACTAGAATGTCAACTTCTGGCTGCTATCTGTGTGCACATACATGTACTTTCCCATGTGTGCCCACATACATTGGAACATGTATACTTACATCACACACGTTTATGCATAACAACCTCCCAACAAATAAGACCAACACCAACTAAACAACAACAGCAACACATGTACAAGCACACACACATTCACACACATGAGAAAACAGGCTTTTGTGACCCAAAGGAGGGCGGGGCTTCAGCAGAATCTGACTTTGGATTCGAGACTCTCTCCAGAACCATGGAGAAAACATTTCTGTTTTGAGCTGAGGGTTACAGCTCTTTATTTGAGGAGCCAAAACAGGCCAAGACAGTTGGTCACCATTACATGGTGTCCCTGGGAAGAAGTGTCCCTGAGAGAGGGGAGACAGTTAGAAGCAATTTCTAGAGCAAGCTGAAATCTGAGGGTATCAGTTGGCGCAAATCCCTGCAGCTGAGAGAAATAGGCGCGTTGTTTTGCAGATCCCACAGTGAAGATGAGGAGCTGGGTCTGCTACTTGAATCAGGGTCCCCAGTGTCATTTGATCTGGCCACAGGGATAGGAGCCACAGCTATGCAGAAAAAAAATCTCTAAACATGTGTGTGCTTGCTTGCCTTCCCTTGTTGGTGAGACCCCTCTCATGGTGTGAAGAAGCCTAGGTTAGCCCCCTTGGAGGAGAGATACCCCACTCATCCCGGGTGAGTCCTCAGACCTGCATATATGGTCTCCCGGACCACCTAGACCCTGCCAGAGGGGCGTGTGGATGAACCAGCCAGCAGGTGCACAGGATCATGGGAAATAATGGCTGTTTCCCATGTCAGCCGCTAACTGCTGCTTAGCAGATGCTAGTGGGCCAGCATGAACCTGCTGCTTGGTCTCACTCTTCTGGTCAGAAAGTTTTGACATCTGAAAACATTTCATGCCCTCCTCCCAGGTTTTTAGATTTCGATGAAAACCAGTCAAATCTGTTTTTCCCCCTCTAGAGCTTTCTACAAAGCTCCCTCTCAGTTTCTTCTTCTGTCGGAGAACAGACCACAAAGAGCCTTCCCCGTTCCTTTCTGCTGAAGCAGAGGCTTTCGCAGCTGCCAGGGAGACTGAGGACCACTCGGCACAGGGCTGTTACACCATCATCAGTGCTTTCAAGAGTGCAGGGTGATGATTGTTAGCCGAGCTGAGGCTTTGGGGGCATGTGTGAGGGTCCGAGCTGAGGCTTTGGGGCATGTGTGAGGGTCCGATACCACAAATGAAGTGGACATGCACTGAAATGGAAAAACAAAACAAAAGCAATCTCTAAGCGAACACAAACCCAGCACCTTCTAGTTGCTCATCGGGAAAATGGTTTCATAGCATACAGGGCCTTGGCGGCAAATAGGGGCTTGATAAATGTTTGTTGAATGAATAAATGAATACATGGATGGTTGGACGATGTGCTACTGGGCTTGGAAAAAAATACGCGCTTTCTTGTTGTCTGGGATCCTAGAGCTTAAGAGGCGTCAAGGTGCTGGCGAAATGGAAGAGCTCCCTTCAGAAGCCTGCGAGGTTTCTCCTAGGAACCCTTGGACTCTGGCTGAAGTCCAAGGCCACCTCTTCCGCAGGTGTCATTTTCTCCTGCCCACGCCTCTTTTAACCATTCGAAAGCCCACATTTTGGGGTCTGCTGCAGAAGGAACCAGGGTGACCCGGGTCAACTTCCTTCCTTGGCTACTCATCAGTGACTTATGTGACCTTGGGTAAGCTACAATAAACTCTAGAAGCCTCAGTTTCCAGAGCTCTATGAAGGGGACAAGGAGACTAACTTGCAGAGTGGTCGGGGAGAATTAGGGAGAGTAACGTGTAAAAGGGGTGGGAATCAGGGTGTTAAGTGTCTGGAAACTGTCAGGAATTTATAGCTTCAGAGCTATAGGCTGGCACTGTCTCTCTGGGTCTCAGGATCCAACCAGAACGTTCGACTTTATCTGTGATTGCCGTGTACTGGGGAAAAGCCCGCTGGACTCATTCACCCCATCTCCTCACTTAGAGTTCTGAGCGCTCTCTCTTCGGAGCACACCTCCCCAAGCGCCCGCGGGGAGGGGCCGTGTCTCCATCTGCGAAACCCAAGGCAGCTGCCTCTGGCTCCACGTGTTTCTCATCTGAAGTCCTTGGGTCAGCCGGTTTCGGCTACCATGCATAAATACTGGCCCATGTGTGTGAGCGCACTGTTATTATTTTCCTTTTAACGTTTTGAGTGCCCACTCCTGGGTTTTGCCTTCTTCTGTGGTTTCCTGCCCATTTGCCCCACCCGTTAATGGCTCTGCCAGCACTTAGTCTACTCTCTGCCAAGGCTGCCACTCCCCGCTCCCTAAGGTCTCTGGGTCTCCCCGAAGGCCTTCCCTAATCTACTGGGCTCTCTGATGCTTTGGCAAAACTGAATGGCCTCTGTTTGTCCTGCCCCTCCCCACCATGTCCAGGGCAGTTATCTCACTTGGGTTCCCATTTCCTGCTTTTATTCTTGGCTCCTGGCCAGGCACCACACACTCACATGAAATCCTGCCTCTTCTAGCAGCAAGAGGGAAAGGCTGTTTCCATTCACGGAAAGTCCACTGGCCACTAAGATGCTACACCCTCACCCTAGGCAGTGGGGGAGGGTCCTCTTCTTCTGACATGCCCCGGGGAAGGTTGGAGGGCTCTGGTCCCTCTGGTTATTTGTGTTAAAGGCCAGTTAAGGCAGCAAACAGTGTGGTCTTTGTGGTGACGGAGGGAGGGGGACTAGCAAATCTGTGTGACCTGGAGCTGGGTCCACATTTCATTTCTCAGCCTCAAGTTTGTTTACTTTGTGACTGGAAAATATCGGCTCACAGCATTGCAGGGAGGAGCGGGACTGGGAACGGCTTAGCACACGGCCCAGAAAATGGCATCTCCTCTATAAATATTTGATTTTCTGCTCTCTTATGGGTTGCTGGGACCTCTGGGCAGGTCTGGGTTTTAACAGGAAGGAAATGGTACCTCCAAGCATTCAAGAGAAGGCTGTGAGAAGGGAAGGGGTGATGTGCGGAGGTTGGGCAGGGGCAGGAGGGGCATTTTGATCCTTACAACAGCCAGAAGTTGTAAGCAGCGACTGCAGGGCAAGGGTGAGCTCTCAGCACCCCTGGGGAAAGCTGGAGCCCTGAAGCAGGACTAGGGGCAGAAATGCTTGCTGAGTGTCCCGAGGGTTTTAATAAGCTGAGAGGGTTTCTTCCCATCTCTCTAGTAACTTATGCGAATCCAAGGGGTTTTGTTCGTTTGTTTCAGTTGAAGGAGCTGGACGCAGGACTGCAGCTCGGGCAAGGGGGTGCAGCTGCTGCTAAAATTCCATTCCATTCGAGGAGGCTTATGGGGCCTAAGTACCCCTTCCTCTCTTTTAATGCCTAGCAGGCCAGGGGTAAAGAGGACCCGAATGGTGTCATTTAGATACTCCAAAGGGCAGAGGAAGCTGGCCATGGACCTGGTGGAGTGGAGAACCATTCTGTCAGGGTCTTTTGAAGGCAGTCACTTTTCACAAGGCGATGTGACGAGCCTCCTATAACTCCTGCATTGTGAATTCCCCACAATGCTGTGCTCTAGCTAAAATAAACCCCTTTTCTCCTAAGCAGCTTCTTGTCAGTTTTTTTAAAAAAATTAATATATATAAATTATATATAAATATATTAATATATATATAGATCACAATAACAGAAAGAAAATTAGAGCAGAGATCGATGGCATCTACCTTGGTTTCCTAGTTTGTGTGACAGGCATCATGCCTGACTCTCAGGACACTTGTGAGGACCAAATGATGCTAAAAGTGTTAGGAATATTTCCTAACGCAAGCTCCCTGCCGACACAAAAATTCCCAATCAAGCCAAATCAAAGCAAGCCAAATTAAGAAATATCCAGGTTTAATGGGAGTTCTGCGCTCACCTGGAAGCCACGGAAAGGACCCCCAGGAGGAGGAAAAGGAGACCAAGTGTTCCTCTTTCCAGAGATCACTTAACTACCCTGGGGAGTGGTCCTGACCCCATCCCCAGGGAGGGGTTGGGACCTGGCCTGCTGGGATTTGAAGTCCAGACCAGGGACTGGGATAGATGTGAGGTGCTGGGGCCTACGCTCCCAACTTGACAGAAGCATCATGTGTGTTCCAAGTGCCTGGCCCATCACAAGTACCTAATAAAAGACGTATTCATAGTAAAAGTGGGCAGGTACTATTCATGTATTACAGCATGGCAAAGAACTCAGAGAAGGCAAGTCATTTTCCTGAAGTCAAACAGACAGTTTCTAAGAGGCCAAGTCAACTCCTGATCTCCCATCCCTCCCCGAAGCCACCCTTTGTTTACTGCACAAAGCATTGAAAAGCACACCATAAACACACAGTGCTCTGGTCCCAGACTTGCTAGCTCAGACCCAAGTCAAAGTGACTCCTAGGCAGTGCTTGTTCAGACTCTCAAATACATGCGCGTTTTTCTCAGTCCCCTGGGTCTTCTGTTTGGCTCTCAGCCCCTCCATCAGCTGCCTAGGTGTCTGTACATATTCCAAGGGGTGCCAGACAGTCTCCAGACAAAATAAACTACGCTGTAAAAAGACCAAGGGCATAAAACTACAGACACCTTGTTCTTGTAATAAGTATTTTCTTTTAAAGATAAACATTTTGTAACGTTCTTTTTACTGTCCTGCTAACACACACACACACAAACAATAAAGCCCAACTCTTTAAAAGTTGTAGTGAAATATATAGAGAGTTTTCCCACAATTTTAATCAGTTTGAAATGTACAGGGTTTTTTGTTGTTGTTTAGTTTTGTTTAATTTTTTGTAGTGTGTGTGTTTGTGTATGCGTTTATGTGTATATATATATATGTTTTTATGTGTATGTTTGTGTGTGCATGTTGTTTATTTGTGTATGTATGTGTGTATGCATGTGTGTGTTGTTCGCATGTGGGTGTATGTGTGTAGGCCTCAGGTTGATGTCAGATGTCTTCCTCAGTTTGTTTCCACTTTATTTTTTTATTATTTTTTTATGTAGTATATATTTCCCAAGTTTGTACTGATACAGTCTTGTATCACAAAGGCTGAGAGGAAGGTCTTTCTTTCCGTACCGAGTCATCCGAAAACAGACAGGACCCTACGTTTGAAAAGCAGCCCTTGTGTGCAGGTGAATGCTCAGATGAACCTACTTTTCTTTTTGAAAACCTCCAAAGACAAAGGGCAGATTAAAATCGGACTAAGGTGAATAAAAACATTGCTCACTAAATTCCTCGCCTCTGGTACCCTTCTCTCTTTTCTCGTGTTTTGGTGTGGGCTCCTCTCGGTGGCATTTCCTCCACCCTGCCCCATCACCACACCTTGTCTTCCCTCCTTCAGCTGCCCCATAGGCCGCTCTACCTCCCTTCTTTTTATTTCCTTTCAGCCTGTGACCGCTGACCTCCATTTCTTTAGGGATCCTCGCTTCTTCTAAAATCCTGCTCCTAAAAGGCATGGTTTTGCCAATTGTGTAAGGTTCTGGACATTGTTTGGAGCCATTTGATTGGATTCTTTATCTAAGTCAGGCTTCGGGACACCAAGGGGCCAGCAGGGATTGCTGTTTTCCAAACAAAAACAAAATAAAACAAACTGAACAAACAAAAAAAACCAGTATCCTAAGAAGCCCCTCTGCCTTTGAGAAAAACTCTTTGCTCAGGCTCCAACCACCTCTATGATCCGTAAAAAGCGGAAGTTAGAATCCACCAAGAACTTTTGAAAATTGGGGGCAAAATCTCCTGTGACTTGTGGCTACTTTTCTTGTCTTTATTTGACTTTTTATCAACCCCATGAGGCCAAGTTTCAGGGAAAAACAAATCGTATCCTCAGAATATTTAACATCAGCAATGTCTTGAGTTCAGTGGTGCTCAGGGTGGCTGTTGCACACACCGACTATACCTGCGCTTAGCCTCATCTCAGGCCCGCGAACCAGTCAGGTGCTCTGAGCATCGCCTTGCCAAACATTGGCCTGGCCACACTGGAATCAGCCAGGGGTCTCCCTATTGTTTACTTGGTGCTCTGCCCCTCTTAGTTGTGGATAAGGGAATGGAATTTCACCGAGTCCCTGGACGCCATTCAAGACAGCGTCATTCGGTTCTTTATTAGTGGTTTATGCATCCTGTGTGCAAGTCCCAGTGCAGAGCTTGCTCCGAGGATCCCAAAACCTGAGGAGAAGAGGGGCGTGATCGCACTAGAGTGTGCAGGCCTGTGCAGGGAGGGGTGAGGGACTCTGCATGAGGGCTTGGCATGAGATAGCGCCTTTCCCAGGGTCCCCGTATTGGAGCATCAATGTCACAGGGCCAAAGCGTGATTCCTTCCTGGCTACGCAGTCATCGTCGGTGGCCATTTCAGTGGCGAGCGGTCAGGGGTTTGGACTCAGTTTGCTAAGTGCTTTGCACCATGAAGACCCTTTGGCTGCTGCATCTATCCTGCCTCCTGCCGACTGCTCTCCTTCGTCTGGGATGAGCTCTGCTTCCCCTCTGTCTAAGGAATCTGTTTGCCTCCTCCATCTCACCTCACCTCACCTCACCTCACCTCACCTCACCTCACCTCACCTCACCTCACCTCACCTCACCTCACCTCACCTCACGACTTTTCCCGTCCTGACTCCTTTCCTGGTTCAGCTACGTTGATTTGTCTTTGGAACCTACGTCATGAGACCTGCAACTGCTGACCTCTGCGTGGCTGCCATCCTCGTGAAGCTCCTCCATGGGCAATATCTTTCCGTGTTCTTCCCAGAGGATCTGGGGATGGTGATCAGGCATTTGAACACGCTCTGCTCCTAGGAGTCCCCTGGTCACAGCAGCATCCATCCTGACGTGAGCATCGGTGCCAGGAGTTGACCCCTCTTCAGATTTTCCTCAGCCAGGAGACAAGCGGCATGCGGTAGGAACACAGGCTCTGCTGACCTTCTAGAGGGACGCAAGCCCGGCATCTATGTTGTGTTGCTACAGCAGACAACCACAGGCCAGGCCGTTTATAAAGAGCATCGGTTGGGCTCATGGCTCCTGAGTCTGGGAAACCCAAGAGCTTGGTGCTGGCGTCCCTGGGTCCATGTGCTGCAGAATACCAAGGAAGAGGGCTTCGCAGGAGACGGGGACGGGAGGTGGGGCAACGAATCTTTTCATCAGAACTCATTCCTGTGACGATTGATCCACTTGTGTGCTAAGAGAGTCGCTCTGTTCATGGGGGCCAGGTCCCGAGGTCCTCGTCACCTCCTAAAGGTTTCCTCTTAACAGTGGCAATTACAAGTCAGGGTAAGGTGTGTGTGTGTGTCTGTGTGTTTGCATGCACGTGCGCATGTGTAAGCCAGAGGACACCCTGAATGCTGTTCTTTAGGTATTTTGGAGATAGTGTCTCACTGGCCAGCGAGCCCTCAGGGTGGCCTTTGTCTGCCCCTCACACTGGGGCTGTAGTCTTACCTGGCGGACGCTCTGCGGACTGAGCCATCTTCCCCTTCTCCCCAGCATAAGCTTCCCAGGGGCTTCAGACCTCTGCGCCCCAGCTTGTGCGGGCAAGGAATCGATTCCCGAGCCATGCGGATGCCAGCGCTCTGCCCACTCTTGCATTAGAAATCCGACTCCTGACGTCAACATTGCGCCTTCTGTTGCTGTCTGTCCTCCCTAGAGTTGTTGATGCTTTCTTTTTCCTTTTTCTTCTTCCTCCTTCTCCTTTTTTTTTTTTTTTTTTTTTTGAGTCAGGGTTCCTCTGCAGCTTTGGAGCCTGTCCTGGAACTTTCTCTGTAGACCAGGCTGGCCTTGAACTCACAGAGATCTGCCTGCCTCTGCCTCCCGAGTGCTCAGATTTAAGGCCTGCTCCACCACCGCTAGGCTGTGGCTGATGCTTTTGGCTGAACCTCTCCATGCAAACAGCACAAGCGCCTGGATGGATCCCCACACTGCCTGTGAGAGCTGCAGGGGAGAGAGGAGCCTGTGGGATGCGCTCCAATCACACTGTGGATCTGACATCTGCCGACTGAGGGCAGGAAGTGAAGGAGCTGCCAGGTGGTCACGAGAGAGCCCCACCAGGCTCCCGGAGCCCCCTTTGGACGCAGAAGGCCCGTGCTCCGTTGTTGCAGAGAAGCCCAGGGAAGGCATGGCGTGGGCGCACAGCTGCAGAGGCTCAGAGGGGTGGCAGCTAGCTGTCAGTCACAGCCTCCCACAGAGGCTCTCCCAGGGAGATGTGAGCATCCACAGGAACACCGTGGGATAATGGCAGTGCTGGGGCCACAAGCGAGTCAACCGGCTTCCTCTTCCCAATTAATTTGCTTTGCTGGCAGATTAAATCAGAGAATGTACGGAAGATGCTTGTCACAGCACAACCGCTCAGGAATTGCTGCTGTCTTCCCGCTGGGAGGCAGCAAAAACGGTGTTGGGAGGGTGGGTTCTGGAGCCAGGTGGCCTGGGCTTACAGCCGTTTCTGTCACTTTTTAGCAGTGGGATCTTGGACAAGTGACCCGACCTTGCTGGGGCTCAGATTTATCCTCCGGAAAAAGAAGATAATAACAGTCCTTAACTTCGTGGGTTGTTGTGGGAATGGGATGAGATCATTTAAGGAAAGGAGTTCGGCATAACAGCTATTAACAAGGTAAGTGACATCCGGCCTCTTTCACAGGGCTGTGTGCCGCCATGGCCTGCAGGGGACAGCATCCTCACAGTAATTCAATGGATCCCAGCTTTCAAAAGCGTGGAGGAGTGGCCAGATGGCAGTGATGTAGACAGCAGGGAGGACAGACAGCTTTGGTATAAAGAACCTTTATGGGGGTGTGTACGATAAAGCAGGATCAAGAAAAAGACCAGGTATTTTCAGTAAGAAGCACATGTGTGCTTGAGGCTGAGCCCGAGAAAATGAAGGCTCCCCGTTGGAAGCAGGGCTCCCGCTCCGCTCTTCTGGGGCACATTGCAGAAGAACCCCAGGAAAACACAAGACAGGCTGCCTCTGAAGATCCAGAGAAACTGAGAGGGTCTTGCGGGACTTGTGGGGGCAGCCTGATGCCAGCGCAGTCCCTAAACTAGGTAGGGGACTTTAAACCATGCAGGTCATTTTGTAGAGGGATGCAGGTATCCTTTTGAGTAGTTGGAACAAAGGACCAGTCAGAGACAAGTGCTCATGACTCCTTATGTCGTGCCAAATACACCGACGTCCCTTCTGATTTGTCCTGCTGTCCTAGAGGACGCTTTTCTACGTTCTCTGGCATTATGAGTCAAAGGAGGTATTTTCCTATGCCTTTGAAGTATCCATTGCTGCTTTTTGCTCTTAAGAACAATCGGGATGTCTACTCCCTGGCCATGTAGGCATCTCTTAGAACCGTCTGTCACCAAACCAAATCTCTACACTTTGCAGGACTTTACGTTGTTTGCAGCCTGACTGTTGAAATCCCCACCTTATCCGGCTTCCCTTTTCACTTCACCCGGATTTAGAGAATTTCTCACATCACTCAGGAAGACGGACCTCCATGACGGTCTGACTGGCCATGCCCTATGCAGATGCTAGCGGGGAAGAATTGTAGCACAAACCTCACCTGCGCCCTCTCTTCTCTGACTCTTGCCCGCTCACTCCTTCTTCCTGTTGGGTCTTAAATATTTCACATTTGCTACACTGTTGTCAGCTCGTCTTCTGCTGACAGCTCACTGAGGTGCAAAGAAGAAACCACTCAATTGCTTAAGATGTGAATTTGGACTCCTTCTTTTCCTGCCTCCCTCCCCTCCTCCTCCCTCCCCCCTCCTTCATCTTCCTCTCGAGAACCCAGGCCTCATTAGACAAGAGGCTCACCACCGAGCTACAAATCTAGCCCGGATTTTAATTTTTTGGGCAGTGTCTCTCCGTATGGCCTAGGTGGATTTTGGATTTGTGATGTTTGTGTCTCAGTTTTTCAGGCAGCCGGATTCGTTACAGGCACGCAACCCTAGCCTGTTCTTTCCTCCAAGCCCTTTACTTCCATGGGGGAATGAGGACCATTTCTCCGTCAGGCGGTTGTAAAAGCTAGAGAGTTCCTCTTGACCAGAACTGTTGGCTCACGTGAGCGGAAAGGCTCCCACTGTAGGCGTGTGGTTAGATGGAGGATTCCAAGGTTCCGCTTGGATCTGATTCTTTCCACTTTTAAATTTTATTTTCTACACTATTTATATATATTTTTTTAAACACTCGTTTATTTGTTTAGTGTGTGTGAGCAAGCGGGCACCGTAGCACTTACATAGTGGTCAGTTGACAACGTAGGAAGTCAGTTTTCTCCTTCGCCACGTGGGTTCAGGGATAGGGGTCAGGTTGACAGGTGTGGCAAACACCCCTTGCCTAGTCAGGCCACCTCATTATAGAAGGAGCTGCGGGCAGGCCTGTTTTCTGTCCCGCCTGGCTCCCACACGGCTAGCTTTACACCCGAAATAATTACACGGAAACTATATTCACTTAAACACTGCCTGGCCCTTTAGTCTCAGCCTCTTATTGGCTAACTCTCCCATCTTGATTAATCCATTTCTATTAATGTGTGTAGCACCACAAGGTGGTGACTTACCAGGAAGATTCTAGCCTACGTCCATCTTGAGTCAGAGCTTCATCGCGTCTGAAGCTCCCTTCACTTCTTCCCTTCTTCCCAGCATTCTGTTCTGTCTACTCCACCCACCTAAGGGTTGGCCTATCAAATGGGCCAAGGCAGTTTCTCTATTAACCAATGAAATCAACAAAACAGATTGACAGATGACAGTACTACATCACCTCATGGCTCCTTTTCAGCTTCTTTCTGACCCTTCTGTTCACCACCGCCCTAAAGGGTAGTAAGAAGGCTGCTGGGACCCTGTGATTAGAGACTCAAGTTTGCTTGTCTATGCCTCAGTTTACCAGCAAAGACTCTCCCCGGGACCCTCTGAGCTGATGAAGTCTCGCAGCTTCTCCTGAGTCAGCCAGTAGGGCTAGGGGGTTCGGAGGTGTTCATTGGCTTGGCTATGTTAGCTCCTATTTAGCTCCTATGTCCAACCCATCCTGGGATTTCTATGATGGGGTTTCGATAAGCCCAAACTGTCACACGTTGCTAGAAAAAGAAAGTGCAGCTGCAGAAGGCAAAGGGTGAGTGTGGCTTTCTTAGATTTTTCTCGTAGGTTTGCAGTACAGATAGATAATGAGGGGGGCGAGAGATGATACAGCCACCTAGCCAAAACACAGGGAGCTGGGCAGTTAGCAGAAGCTCTTTACCGGTGGCCCTGTCAGGCGGCACTTTGGTATTGTTGTCTCTTTCCTGTCTAATCTTAGTGATTGGGCTCATATTGCTGTAATTCTCGGTTCAGATTTGCATCTCTGGCCCCGCCTCTCACCATGGGTTTACTTCAGTGTCTCCTGCTGGCTTTGGATCACGCTCTCTCAATCATTTGTGTGCAACCCATATGGTGCATCATGTCGACCCTTCGGTCAGACTCCAGCCCCAATTTCCTTGTCCCAGTCTCATTTGCTGCCAGAGCTTTTCAGTGACTTCTCTGCTACCTTCAGCCTGAGTCTTGCTGGGACTCCTGAGGATGGCGTTCTACAATCCCCACTGCACGGTGTCATAGCTCAGCTATGTCTCACAAGCTACACGGCCTCAAGTAGCTAGTTAACATTCCTCCATGTCATAGCCCCTTATCTGCAAAATACAGTTTGGTCTTTTGAAAAATCACCTTTCCTTTATTTTTATGTGTATGCCTGTTTAGCCTGTGCATGTATACTGCATGCATGCCCATGGAGGCCACTTGGAACTGGAGTTACAGTTGAGTATAGGCTGCCCTGGGTGCTGGGAATCAAACCTGGGTTCTCAGTACTCATCATCAGATGCTTCCTCGGGCACGATGGGAGCAGATGCAGAGGCTCCCAGCCAAGCACTAGGCAGAGAGAAAGCCCAAACTGGAGATCTCTTTTGGGCCCCTCCCCTTGGAGCTCAGGGAACCCAGCAGAAGAGGGAGAGGAAGAATTGTAGGAGCCGGAGGAATGGAGGACACCAGGAGAACACAGCCCACAGAGTGGACTAAGCAGGGCTCATGGGGACTCCCAGAGCCTGAACAGCAACCACGGAAGTGCATGGGTCTGTGCTAGGCCCTCTGCACGTGTCTTCCAGTTGTTAGCTTAATGTTCTTGGGGGCCTCCTAAGAGTGGGAGTGGGGTGTCTCTGACTCTTTTGACTGCTCTTGGGACTCTTTTCCTCCTGCAGGTTTGCCTTGCCCAACCCTGATATGAAGATTTGTGTCTAGTCTTACTGTATCTTGTTATTGGTGTTCAGTTTACATACCTGGGAGGCCTGATCTTTTCTGAAGGGAAACAGAGGGGAAGGGGGAAGGGAGGAGTGGAGGGAGGGGAACCTGCAGTCTGGATGTATTGTATGAGAGAAGAATTAGAAAAAAAAACAAAAAAGAGTCTTCAGTGCTATGAACCCCCGAGCAACCTCTCCACCCTTCCAGTTTATTTATTTCGGGACAAGACCCATGAAAACCTCTCCTCTCTTGATTAAAGGATTCAGCCTTTTGAACCGTGTGTGGGCCTGAGGTTTGTAAGTGTCGCATGTTGGCTGGTCTCCTCTGCGCTCCTCTCCTGTCTCGTTCCACTGAGGTTTTAGCGTGTGTCTCTCAGATGGCAGTGATTTAGGGAGTGTTGGCCCACTCCGGAGGAACGCTGCTCTCACACCTGTATGGTGTCGTGTTTCCTTGACACCCACCTCTGTAGCACGTCTAATCCCCTCCGGCTCGGGTGTGTAACTATATACACCCCCTTTCAGCTCTGCCTGCTACAGTCCCCCTGCTAGGTCTTTGTCTGTTTCCTCCTCACCTCCCAGTGACCTCCAGAGGAGTTGTTACCTGGGAGGTAGAGTTCTCAGCCTTGAGGCAGTTGCATTAAGGGCAAGCATATGAGCCATGAGCCAGCGGGTATGTGTTGAGTGACCTGCGGGGCTGGTCCTCACTGAGAGTGGTTAAGCAACCCCACATGATGTAATGGTTAGGAGGAGAGAGAGGGAATATACATGCTGCATCTATTACAACACCCGTGAGCCGTAGATAAGTGTTGTGATGAAAATGAGCACTAATGGCAATTTCTATTCCTTAATTGTGTTAATCAAGTGTCAAGTAGAATGTATAGCTTTGGGCTTCCACCTTGACGACGACACAGCTGGAGAACAATTTAAGCACTTAGAAAATCCTGTTCAGCAGAGCTGCTCTGAAGGGGGAAATGGGGGGGGGGATACTGAAGCCTCTGCTAGGGCTGCCGGGGAGAGAGCGGAGCCTTGTGTCCTTGGATACTGCTAAGGGGTCTGGGGAGCGGCTCAGTGCATGGAGGTAGGGTAGGCACTGTGCACAACAGGACACAATATCTAAAGACCATACAAAAAATGGGTGAAGCATCCTTTATGGTATGTGGGAAGGTAAGTTCATCCTTCCGGGAAAGCACAATCTCGAGAGAGGAGAGGCAGATGGGACCCCCACCCCCAGAAGGCACACCTTGCATGAAGGGCTTGATAGATGGTTTCATCTGATTCAACCACAAGGTTAGAGCTATTCTGTCCAAATCTCTCTGAGAGCCAAAAGAGCTGTCCCATGCCCCAGTCTGAACCCTGTTAGCATGCAGCCCCCATCCTTCCATGAGCTCTGCCTCTTAGCTCCCAATGCTATGACCAGACTCCTTGCGCCTGGCTTATGGAAATAGACAGCAGTGAAGGGCCTTCAGCTGGACATCCTTTCCTGAGACTCAGTTTCCCCATCTGTAACATGCAGGTGATATTACCTCCCTTTATTTAACATATAATTGACAGGATATAGATGATTGTCCCGCAACAGACAGAAATTGGGGTTCAACCTGAAGGTTAGAGAAGCAAAGCAGTCAGCTACTGGCTCTTACCTCTATCTCAGATCTCAGAATGAGATCATGTGAGAGCTGACTCCTCCCATTTTACATTCCTCTTCAGTGCTGGGATTAAAGGCACGCACCACTACTGCCTGGTTTCTATGGCAAACTAGCGTGGCTACTGGGATAAAAGGCATGTGCCACCACTGCCTGGTCTATGAGGCTGGCCAGTGTGGCTATTTTACTCTCTGAACTTCAGGCAAGCTTTGTTTATTAAAATACAAATGAAGTATCACTACAGATTTATTTTTAGATTTTGTTTGCGTGCACTCGTGTATACAGGCCACCTGTGTGGGGTGTCCTTGGAGGACAGAAATGGGTACTGGAGCTATGTTAACATGTGGTCGTGAGCACTGGGATGTGGGCACTGGGAACAGAACTTGGGTCATCAGCAGGATTAGCATGTGGTCTGACCCACTGAGCGATCTCTCCAGGCCCTTTGTACTTCCTCTTGACGGTCTCTGATCTCCAAGCACCTGGGGTAACTTAGCTCCCAGCTACTCTGCACTCAGGTGGGCTGTAGATTAACCCCTTACCCAGGAATCACACAATGGTGCTGAAGTGTGGTAGCTGAGGCGCTAACATTTAAGAATTGGCGTGTCCTCTGTGGTGTGACACACAGATCTCAGGAAGAAATGTGTAGAGCATTCCTTGTTGCTGGGATAACTTGAGAGATGATGTAAAAGCTAGCTGACATTGCCCAGCTAGAGGACACAAAGCAAGGAGGTGTAGTAGAGAAGAGAGAAAACAGAAAGCAGTGGAAGCTGGAAGAGCCTGGAACCATGCACCCTAGGCTGGATTCCCAGCTCACCCCTGCATCCCTGCCTTGGCTACATTGTTCTGCTTTCCCAAGGCTGAGGCTTTAATACATTGTTCTCTTTCCCAAGGCTGAGGCTTG
>NC_022024.1:35057920-35063501 GCF_000317375.1 Microtus ochrogaster
ATACATTGTTCTCTTTCCCAAGGCTGAGGCTTGGCTACATTGTTCTGCTCTCCCAGGGATGAGGCTTGGATACATTGTTCTCTTTCCCAGGGATGAGGCTTGGATACATTGTTCTGCTTTCCCAGGGATGAGGGTGCTCACAAGGCACAAAGCATGCTCTTCCTATAGAACACTGTGAATACCAGTATGGAAACGTTTCTTTATCAAATGAACAATTTTGAAACCAAACAAATCCCTCTACTGTATTTTATAGCAGTAGGACAGCAGCTATGAACTTTGTCCTGAATTAGTCCATTTTCTGCAGCATCCATTAGGTATCTGGTGAACAATGACTGCATAGGAAGTACTGTGGACAGGAAAAAAGATGGGGAGGGGGGCAATGTGTCGGTGTGCTTGGTGTGTGTGTTAGCATGTCCTCATTTCTCCTGGGCTAAGAAGTGTCCTGAAACATTGACCTTTAGATGATTATGCTGGGAGGTGTTGGCGCACGCCTTTATTAAATCCCAGCACTTGGGAGGCAGAGGCAGGAGGATCTATGAGTTCAAGACCAGGCTGTTCTATAGAGCGAGTGCCAGGACAGGCTCCAAAGTTACACAGAGAAACCCTGTCTCAAAACCCCCCAAACAAAACAAAGCGAAACAAGAAACAAAAAAACTGAAAAGTTCTGGGTTAGTCAGGAGAAAGCGTGTGCGTGTGTGTATACATAGAGTGGTGCCCGAGGAAACCCTGGCAGTGAGCCTTAAGAAGAGCTGCAGTGGGCAGTAAGTGGGCTGGAAGATCATGGCGTCCTTGATGTATGGGGTGGTGAAGCCTGGATGGAGGTGGGAAAAGGGAGGGATGGAAGAGACCCCTCTACATCTGCCTCATTTTAAAGCAACAACCTAGTAAACTCTCCAAACAACCCAGATGAACCCCAGGCCATTGCTTGTGTTTGCTTACTGCATTAAAGTGAGTGATTTATTGCCCATCTAAGGCTGTAAGAGAGGCCTGGGGATGCTGCCAGAGCATTTACCTAGCTTTCAGGATGCCCTGGTTAGAGTCACCACCACCAACAAATAAACCATTGCCACAGAACAAACAAAGGGATATAAAGCCCCAGAAATCCAAGACTTTTCTTATAGTTTGGAAACCATGTTGACAGTTTTTTTTTCTCCCTTAATGTTCTCCTTCAGTGACTTGGAGGAAAGACAATGGGGGCAGAAGTAGGGGAAAGGTCGTCTCTTGTCAGCTATCTTCCTCCACCGATCTCTGTCATACTTGTCTGTGGGGAGTGACAGAGTGCAAGGCACTTGCCTGGCTACAGCTCCTAAAGCAGAGAGGGGGAGGTGGGCTGTCTCTGCTTCCTGCACCCCCCCCCCCTTTATTCTTCAAAGTGTGATCATTGAAGGCTGTACATGAGCCCTGGGCAGGACTGGGGAGAACCAAGAGAGAGGCATTTGAAGACTGAGGGTTCTTATTGATCATCTCATCCCAGGGAAAGCCCCTGGTAGTTAAGGCCATCCTGGGCTGCTGCCCTCCGGGGGCCCTGGCTCCCTGACATCAGTCTTTTGTCTCAGGTCAAGGCCTCTCTGAGCACAGAGCACATTCTTTCTATGCTGTTCTCAAGGACAACTTTCATCACATCAGGCCTGCCCCAGCCACAGCATCCACCCCTCCATTCCAAGCACCTAAGTTCCTAAGCCCAGGTCACAGAGACAAGCTTCACTGGAACCCAGTTTGCAGGGGCAGCCTAGGGAACCCCCTTGGTTTTGTGTGTTTTGCACAGCCAGGGGAAGCTGGGGTTGTGTGGTTTGAGCACCATGAGGTGAAGTTCATGATGGCCCTGGCTACTGAAGTGAGACGGTGTTAGAGAACCATGTCGTGTAACTCAAGAGCCGTTTTGTGTGACTTGACATGATGGAATAGCAATGCCTGAGTTTGATGCTAGAAGTCTCCTAATTAATGTGAGAAACAGCTTTGCCTGCTGCTCTTTCTCTAATTGTCTGTTATCTCTAAATACAGAATGTGCTTCCAACGATGGAAAGACGCTTTGCAGTTCTCAAAAAGCACGAAGTACTCAAGGCGACAAATGCCCTCCTGGTGGAGCTCCTGCCCACTTCTTTTGACTTGTTTTGAAACCGTGGGCCCTCCAGCCTCCTGGGAATAAGAAATGTGCCTATTGCCAATTCTAACCATGGCACAGGGGGACATTCTGGGAAGATGGTCGATGTGAGTCCCTGTTTACTCTCTGGGACCATTTTCCTCCCTCTTCCTCCTTCCCTTTCTGAGAAAGGAAGATGTTTGACAACATCTGTCCTGACCCAAGGCTAATCTCACCTTTATAATCTTGAAGTCTGATTTTATTTTATTTTTGGAGACAGTGTCTTACTGTGTAGTCTTGCCTAGCCTGGAATTCATTAAGTAGATCAGGTTAGCCTCATAAAGATTTTTAGCGATATCTGCCTGCCTCTGTCTTCTTTGTGCTGGGATTAAAGGCATACACTGCCATTCTAGCTCTGAGATTAGATTTGAAAAAAAATCATGTTACTGGTCTTATTAAACATTTGTTTGGGCCTCATGATCTGCTGTTTTTAATTTTATTTTAAGTCACCAAACCTATTCAAATCTTCACTTATGTGACTCTAAGTTTAATTAATAAAATGGTTCCTCTTGGTCATGAATAACAACTACACTGATCTTCAGAGAAACGGGCCTGTAAAACTTTCATCTGGGAGATGATTTTAAATTAGAAATGGCTGACCAAGCCCCTTTATAGCTACCTCAGAGGCAGGCTCTGGCTAACCCACTGCAGAGAGCTCCTGTTCCTTCACAGGGCAAGTGGGAAGGATTCACAAGCACGATTCAAAAGGGAAAGGCTGGCGTGGGGAGTGGGGAGCTGGTTCCTATTTCCTGCTCTTTGAGATCCCTCACTGTTTGAATCTGAAGCCAGAAGAAGGGTTCAGCTCACTGCCTTGTGAGCTATTGAAGTCTTGGCCTCAAAAGGAAACCTGATCTTTGTCTAAGTGGCCCTCATGTGTGGGCTGAGAGCTGCTTCTATGCATTCAGAGGGCGGCCCCCTGAAGCTGTGAGCCTCTTGGAGCCTGTGCTTGGGTGACCTCTGAAATAAAAGCATAACCAGGCAAAGATAAGGCTTCATGCGTGATCCACACGACGGTTTCTGGTGATCTTCAAGATATGCATGCCAAGAGTGCTTAGGGCCAGAAAGGCAGGGACTGGGTGTCGGGTGGGAGGACCACCCAGTGTTCCAGGGACATTGAAGATGGACTCTTGACATTTTGAAACTCTTTGGTAACCCTGCCCCCTCAAGTTAGCCTTTTCACTTTCTGATTTTTGGGAAAAACAGGCTTCTGCTTTTGCAACCATCACAACGGAACCAACTGGGCCACGGACAGCTGCTACAGAGACAGGCTGAGTGAGACCTGGTTCGTTAGTTTTCCATGACTAAGTCAAGAACCTGGCAGAAACAGCTGATCAGGGAAGGTCTAATTTGTGTGTACGGTTCCAGAAGTTCCCATCACGATTGCTTGGCTCTGTGTTTCCAGACAGAGTGTGAGGAAGTCTCACAGATGTGGAAGTGTGTGGGGGAGGGAAGTGGTTCATCCCTGGACAGGCAGGAAGTAGAAAGAGGGGATACAGGTAGGGACAGGGGCCACATATAAATCCCCAAGGATATGCCCTGAGGGATTCACTCCCTTCAAGTAGCTCCTGCTTTCTATGTCAGTCCTCTGATATCGCCATATTATAAATCTCTCAAGGGATCCGAATATTCATTAAGTTCCAATCCTCAGGGTTTAATCTTTTCTAGAATCTGTGTGATCTAGTATTGAACCTGCAGGTGCGGTGGTTATCTACCATTAACGAGTTTCATAAAAGGTACAATCACGACTCTAACGCAGATATAAAACAAGTCAGAAATACTTTATCTAACTTATTAATTAAAATGGAACCAGGCAAAAAAGAATAAGCTAGGGGTCTGAGCAGCTGAGAAAATGAACAAGCAGCCTCTGTCAAGAGATAGTGTTTCTCCCTGCGAAGTTTCTCACTATAAACTCTGGGTCAAAAGGGACATTTTTGGAGTAACATAGATTGGTCTCCTAGAGTTATGTTGTGGGGTGGCGGACCAGAACCCCATTTGAGGAGGAAATCGAGCTCACATTTGTTGATCTCCTGGATCCTGAGTTTATTTCATCCCTCAAGATTGAGAAACCCGCCTTGCATGTCCAGACCTGAAACCAACCAACCAACAAACAAACAAACCCCCAATCCTCAGTCACAATCTGTTTTGCTCCTGGGCTGTTGTTTGCCTCTCTGTTCTTGTCACATTGAGGAAACTCTCTGGGAAGAGGATGGGAGTTGGCCCCTTACAAGCCGGTTCCTTAAGCTGGCCCAGGGGACCGGCAAACTCAGTTCAAAAGGAGATCAAACTTCAAACCACTAATGGTTTTCTTAATTGCCATAAGGAATCCAAAAAATCCGAAGTCCAAGAATCTCTCCAGATTCCTTGGCCAAAACAGAAGAAACAGCTTTAAATTGTCTCCCTTTCCGACCTCCCTAAATCGCAGTTTGGACTGAATCACAGTCTTTAGCCCAGTTCTGTCCCCCATCTCTCACTCCTCCTCCTCCTCCTGGCTCTATCTTACCCTCTGATTTTCTCTCATCCCCCTCAGTGCTCCAGAAACCCTGTAAGCTCAGCTGTCTCTTAAAATTAAGCTTCCTGAAGAACACACCAAATGCTTTTCTGTGAACTGCAAACCCTGGCCTCTGAGCTCAAAGCCAGTGTCAAAAACTCTCCAAAGCCCAGACGGGATAGGGAGGAATTTGCCGAGGGCCTTCGGTAGTTTTATCAGTGTGTGATACAGGACTCACCCACCTGCCTTAGCAGGTTTGCGTGTCGGCGGGAACCTCAGGGCAGCCATGGATACTCTGGAGGATGATTTAAAGGACCCCCTAGCTCCACGGGAAACATGGAGTTTCAGCAGGGGCTTTAGCAAGGCAGTAAATGCTGAAAAAGGTCTTCGCATCTTCATCCCTAAAGATTTGCCTATAAATATAGATCAGACTCTAATCCAGGTGCAAAGCAGAGTCCCCCTAGGCCTCCGGACAGGCGGGTTCCACTTTCAGACAGCATTCAGGATGTCCCTGCATTTCACAGACACACCAGGTCAGAAGCCGGTCATGGTGGCACAGAGTAGTCCAGAGAGCCACATGGAAATGACACAGACAGGCTGAACACCTTGCTGAGCACTCTGAAAACGTTTTGCGACCAAACCAAGACAGAGACTGGAATAAATGTAAGGTGTTCCGGGAACCAGAAGAATAAACCACCAAATGCTAAGACGCTCCTCCTTCAAAAGAAGGGACTCTCTCTAAAGGTGATAGAAAGGAATGGCGCTCACCTGTCTCAGCAGAAAAGAAAAAAGAGAAAAAAAAATTAAGGACTGGATCAATGTAATCTCAGGAAGGCATCTAAAGATGGAGTTTTTCTAGCTGATTTATTCTTTTTTTTCTTTTTCTTTTTTTTGGTTTTTTTTTCGAGACAGGGTTTCTCTGTGGCTTTGGAGCCTGTCCTGGAACTAGCTCT
>NC_022024.1:35063601-35073398 GCF_000317375.1 Microtus ochrogaster
CCACCTGCCTCTGCCTCTCGAGTGCTGGGATTAAAGGCGTGCGCCACCACTGCCCGGCTAGCTGATTTATTCTTAATAAATGCTTATACCAGTTGAGTTTTCAAAAAAGAAGGGTGCTGAGCGGTTAACGAAGTTCGAGGGCATTTCCCTGACATTGCTGTGTTTCATCTTCACACCTTAAAAAATGATTATTACAGTTTCCTTTTTTTTCTTTTTTCAAAATGAAGAAACCAAGTCTCAGTAGAATTTTGAAAAACTTCCAGAAATGCTCAATTCGAATGTGCAGTGTGTGCTTGGGTAGCGTAAACAGACATCAAGGGCTGAGAGAGAAATTATGGAAACTGTCAAAATTATAAAGAAGAACCCTAATGACAAAGAGAGAAAGGCATGCCTGGACCCCCGATGTCCTCTGGGTGCTGCTCAGGACCGTGATTGGGGTTCTTCACCTGTAAAGCAGTCGGTGCCTTCCACGGTCCTTGTGCAATTTTGGATCCGTGTAAACTGAAAACCGCACAGCAGAGCTCAGTTCTAGCCCATGACCAATGCCAGGGAACTGGGGCGGAGGGCTCTTGGTTGAGCCTCTTCGCAGATGCACACGTGTTAGGGGTCCAGAGACTTGCTGATGGCCTTCATATGCCGCTGCTCTTTGAAATCTGCTTTGAACCAGTTTAACACCTCCTGGGTTGCTAGTCAATTGGAGGATATACTAAAATCCGAGGCATGTGTGCTTTTTATATTTGTATGAAAGTCGTTTTTTTTAAAAAAATGTCTAACAGCGTGAAAAGCATTTAATGCTGGAAGCACTTCGTGTTTGGAGCCCCAGAAAAGATTAGCAGGCTCACCTCAGCTCTCCCTGCTCTCAAGTGATTAGATTTTATGACCGCATACCTGACATTCCTCCAGCGATGCTAAGCCCCTATTGTTTTCTTTCCAGAGCTCTCTGATAGCAGGGCTGTCAGCTAAGGGCAGGCTGAGCAATTGGGCTCACTAACGTCTTCCTGACTGAACCGCCAGCACAAATATTTAACAGCCAGGCGGGACCCAAAGAGGAATAGGGGCCAATTAATGGGAGATAATTTGATGTTACAATGGACCGAGGGTGAATTCTCACTGAAGGTGTTTGAATTCAGATGCAATTAACTTTAAATTAACCCTCTAGGCCCTTGGGAGTTCCACAGCCACCACTCAGTCACGTCCTGTCCAGTTGGGGGCTTTTGTGGCCTTGAGACTCACGCAGCGTGGAGCACGCGGTCAAGACCCTAGCACAAAACAAAATGAAAAAGGGAAAAGGCTTGGCTGCCTTCAGAGGATGATGGTTTGGGCCTCCAGTACCAATTCAAAACAGTTCAAGTAAAGCAAGGCTTTGTGGAGTCACATGGCAGCGGTAATGTGCATTCAGGTGTAACTGAGGAACAAGGCATTAGGCGCTCTGAGGGACAGGGAGAAGGGTCTTGACTAGGTAATGTAATGGCTAGTTTCCAAGATGGTCATTTCTTCCCCAGTCTCCCATCCCATTTGAGACTCAAGCCTGGCAGCTTAAAGCAACCGCTCTGTAGGCTTTTGTCTCCCACCAACAGGTGCCCGGCAAATTCAGCCAGTTCAAGGCAGAATCAGAACATGTTACACAGCTGTCTTTCTTCAAACTGACCAGGCCTAAGTCAGAGAGAGGAACTTCTCAGAGAGTCCCTGTCCCTGGAGAAGAGACTGGCTTCCTTCTGGCAAAACAGAGAGTCTTTTCACAAAAGGTTTTCTTCACCTGCTGAGTCTGCCTGCTTCCCTTTGTGGTGTGGTCTGTGAGATTCCTCCAAGGTGACCTGTCCCACTTGAGATTTCCCGGGTCTTTTAATTCTTTAACTGGCAGAAACAAAACAAAACACTGTACGGTTGCTGTATCCAGGAGCTTCAAACATGACGTGGGGACCTATGAGTCCTCTTGGTTGTGTGCTGTGGGACAATGGTCTTATACCCTGTAAAGATTCGTCACTTGTATTGATTTAATAAAAGGCTGATTGGCCAGAAGCCAGGCAGAAAGTATGGGGGGGGGGCGACCAGAACAGGAGGAAAGGCTCAGTCTGCAGTTGTCACCCAGACCAAGAGGAAGCAGGATGAGAATGCCTCACTGATAAAAGGTGCCAAGCCACTTGGCTAATGCAGACAAGAATTATGGGCTAATATAAGTTATAAGAGTTAATAAGAAGCCTGAGCTAATAGGCCAACCAGTTTGTAATTAATGTTAACCTCTGTGTGTTTCTTTGGGACTGGGTGGGACAGAAAACCTCTGTCAACAGTTGTGCTGTCCCTTAGAGAGCCTCAGGCCATTCCTGTCTTGCCATCTCCTTCCCCAAGTCCAGTGGGAAAGAGCCCAGTTCTGACCAGCTCCTGGTCATTCTTCTTGCTAAAACCAAACTCTCCCAATTTACTTCATTTGGACTGATTACCAGCCTAATCACTATGTCCTGGGGGGGGGGGCGTAATGTTTTGAATGGTCAGGTGAGGGTCACGTGTCCAGTATTGCTCATGATCAAACGTTCCCAGGCCCCACCCAACTCACAAAGAGTGGGAATGGGGGAGGTTATTACAGAAGAAAAATCAGCTGACTGAACTATAGAGAGATCAAAACAGTGCACAGGAGTAACACGCACGTTAACTGAAACTTTCAGCTCAACAGCTTTGTCAAGTGACTTTTCTGCAAATGGCATAAAATTTTATTTTGCATTTAATTAATTACATAATTTATTTGGACTAGTGCCGCTTCTTATTTGAAAGAGCAGTTGTCTGGCTGGCTGGCAGCTAAAAACCACCCATCTGTCTATCCATCCGTACTCATGAAGCAGCTCTTATAGGTTGGTCCCTAAACCGAATGTTGGGGGAATACGGATATAAAAAACTGCATCACCACTGCCAAGAGAGAGAACATTATTGCCTTCTTATTGTCTTTATTCTTGGCCATTAGATAATCTGTTGAGACTAGAGTCCTGCCAGCACTTTGCTGATGAGGTTCTGTGGAGCTGGATGTTATCAAAGGTGTGGGAAGCCATCCTGTTCGTATTTGCTGCCTCTCAGGTCAGGTCTTTTCACTCCCCACACCTGCACTGTCTCTCATTCTTTGGAGACTACCCAGGGTTCTGCAGTGTCTTAGGAAATGGTCGTAGCAGAATATCCCTGGTAGAGTCATAGTAGATCTAACCATTCTATCCGCACGACCGGCATACATAACCAGAAGTCAGCTGATGGAATACCTGCAATGCATCTATGGTTGCTTAGTGAGTCATCCATTGTCACTTGCCTCGCGGATGGTCCTTAGCGTGTCTACGATACTACTGAAAGCATGGAAAAGTCCATGTGATGCAATTCCAGGACCTGACCACATTCAGTGTTAGACGGGCAACTGCTCTGGTCAATGCAATGCGGTGAGGTTTAGTTTTGATATGCGCTTCTGTAGTGTGGGAGCTCAAGTTGGGTTTCTAGCCAAGTAATCCCACAAGACGCTGAAGACCATGTCTGAAGGGTGAAGAAGAATGAACTAGGTGAACAGCAGGGTGGCAGGGTGGGTATAAGCAGTGACTGGAGGTGGGAAAGGCAAAATGGCTGGGAGAGGAAAGAATTGGCCTCAGTGTGCATGAATCATGTCGTGTAATACAATGGCTTTTAAAGCATAACTTATTGTTATCACCATTTCCCAGCTGAGGAAATAGGCCTTCCCAGAGCCCCACACCCACATGAGCACAAAGATTAAGTTACTCAAAGTCACTAGAAGAAGTCGAGTTGGGATTTGAATGATTAGTGTTTGGATCAAGAAGCCCTGCTCGCAATTGCTCTATTACAGTGACTTCCGGGGGAAAAAAAATGCCAGCGTGTCAGGAACTTGGAAAGTAAAGGGAAAGGAGGTGATGTAAGTCAGCTGGAAGAGAAGAAGGGGGAGGCAATGGAGGACTCCGTAGGTCAAAGAGAACTGGGCTTTGTGTGGATATGAACGGGTCTAACAAGGCCGTGATGAGATTTATGTTTTACCTTTACTTGGTAGGCTGAGCAGAGGATTTGAATCAGGGAGCTTGGTTAGAGCAAATGCTAGTACAGTTGTCCAGGTGAGAGGGACCACTGAGTAAAGGTGGCCATAGTTACAGTTCCACAGATGGGTGGACTCAAGAGGTTAACGTATAAAATCCCCTGTGTGCAGTGACTGGTTACAGGGAGAAACGGAAAGGTTAGTGGATTACAGACATTCACAGTTCATGGGTGTGTATGGGCCCATGGCTTACAAAAGTGGATGAATGATTCATGGTCTATGAAGGGGTTGGGCCCATGGTATATGAAAGTGGATGGACAGATAACCCGTGGTCCATGGAAGCAGAAGTATCCAAGGTTCATGGAGCTGGATGGATCCATGTTCTGTGAAATTGGATGGACCTATGCTCTATAGAACTGGATGGGCATTGATCCCATCCTCTGAGCTGGGGGTATATAGACTGTAATGACTTAGCAAAAACTGTTAGTTTGATATATCACACAAAGCAAAAATACTTTGATATAAAATTTCCCCTTAAAAAACATGTATTTTGTAAAATGCCTGATTGTCTGCCGGACTGAAGACTGATGCCTGGTCAAGGGACTTCCTCCTTAAGACATAGCGATGCTCCCTGCTTTTCCCAAATGTCTTCTCCTGGAGTTGGGAGCGTGTGTGTGTGTGTGGGGGGGGTGGAGATGGGGTACATTCTGGATGGGGTAGTGATAGGAACCAGGACATCTATGGCCTGAAGAGAGACAACTTAGACAGTGTTTGCATCAGAGCTGAAAGCCTGGAAAGTTGGGAGTCTTGAGTCATATCCTGGGGAACCTTTAGCTCCACCAAGCCTCCCACGGGTTCTAGGGTTTGAAGACAGCTTTATATTTTGGGTGTCAGCCAGACTTCTTGAAGAAATGACTCCCCTGGCTTCACATTTTCTGCCTCAATATCCCTGCTCTCAACCATATACATACATACATACATACATATATAAAACATATACATATATACACATATGAGTGTATAGTTGCATATATGTGTGTCTATATAATTTAGGCATATCTGCAAATAGCGATAAATCCAAGAAAGACCTATATGATGATCCAGTTTGAAACCAGTGTCATCTTTCTCATCCTTGAGACTTTCCTGACTTTGGTCGCACAAGGTCATCTTCAGACTTGTTCCAAACCCTAAATCATTGCCGGGAGAGGGTGAAGCACGCAGACAGGGAGCAGGCCCAGAGGAGCCACTTTCCCTTTTCTAAAACCACTTACCTAGGCTAGGGATTCTTGTGTTGTTCTTGGCGGTGCCCTTGCTGTGGCTGGAATGAAGAGGAAAGGACACATGACGTTGAGTCTGTTCCTATGTCAACACATTTCCCACCAGCGCCAAGTCTGTGTAGACGGTAGGTCCGATGGCGGAGTCTATGTGTGGATCGTAGGAGTCGGCAGCTTTCTCTGCAGAAGGGCCAGAGAGTAAATATCTGTCACTATATTAATATATAATTTCACCATTATATATTTCCCTAATATCGACCGTGGGGTCGATATTACAGATGCTCAACTCTGCAATGTGGTGTGATAGGAACCACTGCAGTATATAAATGAATGGGCGGGACTCTCATACTGAAGGAAGCCAAGGGCTAGATCTGGAAAAAGGGCTGTGGCTTGTCAACCTCTTGCTTAAAATCCTTTAGTGCTGCGCCTGTGCCCTTTCCATTGAAAGCCAGAGTCCTTGCCAGTAGGCGAGGCCAGTTGCCATGCTGTATCGTGGAGTGGTCTGCAGAATTCAGGTCCCCTTGGCTGTGTACTTCCCCTGATGCCTATAGGCCCTCTCCCTATGGCGCTTACCACGTGACAGTTTGTTCTGTCAAACTTATCAAGTGAGAAGAGGAGACTTCCACAAAGACTGAACAAGTGTTTAGCGACAAGTCTTAGGAATGACATCTGTTACTACTTTGTGTGTTGTAGCACTGGGGGCAGAACCCAAGACCTTGCACACGCTGGGTAAACACTCTGCCCTAGTTTAATGGTGGTGGCTCCTCCCAAATACATGCTGAAGCTAAATCCCCCTGTAATGGAAGAAGGTATGGCCTCTGGGAGGGTCTAAATCCTGAGGACTCCTCTCCCCCACCCCCTCAATGAATGGGATTAGCACTTAGACGAAGGCAGCCCTCTGTTTTCCTCTGCTGCTTTGCTGTGTGAGAACACAGTGTGCCTCCTTTTGTCAGGAGGTAGCACCAAAGCGCCATCTTGGGAGCAGAAACAGCTCTCAAGGACACTGGGCCTGCTAGAGCTTCGGTGTGGGGTTTCCCAGCCTTCAGGACAAGAGAGTAGAGTTCTAATACACGTAAACCACCCCAGCTTAAGAATGAAGTCCGTTGGCCCCCTTCTTCACACGAAGAGGGCTTGATACAGGGTATGGATGCATCTGTGGTGATAGGAAACACTGGGGCCCAGCTAGGAGCTGCCTACAACACAGCTGAAGGAGATGAGGTACCCAAATGCCAAGGGCTTGACCTGAATCTTCCTCAGTAACAAAGAACCAGGGAACCTGGTAATCTGATCCCAGACCTGTGCAGCTAATCTCCAAACCCGGAATGGGCAACCGTATTTGCATAGGAGCTTTTAACCTGTGGCCCACATTGTGAGGCAGAGTCTAGACTTCTCTGATTTCAAAGAGCATGAGGATGCCTGCGGTGAGAGACTGGTGCTGACCTGGTGGGTCTAGGGTGGGGCTAGAGAGCCGTGTCTCCAAGGTTTAGATAGTGGGGACACCACCATATTCCCACAGTAGCACACACCCAAAGGGCAACTCCAGGCTACGACATAAACAGTGTTTTCTGTTTCTGATCTGTTCCTGAATTGGTGAAATGAACCAATCATCTGTACTTCAGTGTTTTTTAATTCTGTGTGTGTGTGTGTGTGTTTATCTGTGCCCACAGTACCCTTGCAGGTCAGAGGTGTTGGATATGTCTGAAGCTGGAGTGATAGGTAATTTTGCACCACCCAGTGTGGGTGCTAGAAACTGAACTTGAGTCCTCTGGAATGCAGTCAATGCTCTTAGCTGCTGAGCCTTCTCCCCAGCCCCCAGGTTCCTATTTTTCATATGTACGTCCATTTGTATCCAATATTCAACAGTTGACCTCCCCATAACAGGACATCCTAATTATTAAACCCTTTGTTTTATTTTAGTACAATGTAATAGCTATACTTAGTAAACATAGTAGCTATTCTTGCAGGTTTGACTTAAGTGTGACATCCAGTGGAAAGGCCTGCCCTCCCGAAAAACAAAAACAAACAAAATCCCACAACTGCCCTAGAGTCTCAGCCCGGGATGCTTTTGTCTCCTTGCCTGTGCGCTTGTAAATTGCTCTGTAATTGCTCACTGCCAGTGACCGTGAATTGCCGGCCTTCTGTGAATTTATGAAAGACATTCTTTCCCCAAGACGCCATGCTTTCATCTGCTGGGAGACAATTACAGTGGCTGTTGCTGCTGCTGGCTTTGAAGTCGCCCAGCACGCCTTGCCTTTCTCCTTGTTTGCTTTCCACAAGGGATGACAGCTCCCAGGGCTGTGATTGTCTGCTCTGTCTTTGGATCCCTGGAACCCCACACACCTAAGAGGTTGAACGCAGGCCAAAGAACATTGAATGAATAACTTCATCATAGATAACATTAGAAAGTTTAAAAAGTCCCAAAAGAAAACAAAACAAAATGAAGAGATCACTTAATTCCTTCAGTCTTTTTTCCCATGCATCAATTCTCATGTTGCCCACTCTTACATATGCACCCTGATATGTAATGTGTCCTCTCCTTTTGGATGACAGCGGCCTGCCATTTATTGATATCGTACTAAATGTTTGGAAAGATTCATTATAATAAGCCTCATTTGCTACTGTCAGCTTCCGGGACCTTAGAGGCTAGGTAAGGGGAGAGACATCGTCATGGCTAAGGAGGCATAGCTGCTGCACAGTTCAAGGGGATAGCTGGTCCCAGCCTTGACATAGCATAGTGGTGGAGATGCCTCTTAGGGACCTGTCTGGTTCTGAGACCCTTTGAGAGCCAAGACAGTTCTCTCTGTCTCTCTGTCTCTGACTCATGTGCGTGTGTCTCTGTTCATACATGTACAGGCACATATATGTGTGTGTGCATGTGGAAGGCAGAGCTCATCCTCAGGAGCCATGCGTCATTTAGAATTCTTTCTTTTATAAACTTTATTACTAAGAACTCATAAAAAACAAAATGAAACAAAAAAACACACCAAACACCAGAATTAATTAGACCCAAAGTCTATACATTTCAGTGAACTTCCATACAAAAGAAAAGTGGTGAAATGGACCAGGAAGGGCATCTGTCCATCATCTCCTTCAGCAGGAGAGCTCCAGGAGCTATTTAGCCAGAGTTGCAGGCATTTCTGTTTGTTTCTTATATTTTCCTAATGCCAGGGTAGAAGTACCCAGAGGTTGTATCAGTGAAAGCATAGCAAGAGCATGGGGCAACCCAGATACAATACAGAACATGCAAATCCATCCTACTGCATGGCCTGCTCAGACAGCTCTCTGGGTTCCAAGTCTGTTGTAGGGAGGGGGCTGCTTGTTGGTTCCTGGCCACTTGGCCTCAAAAGAATCACACAAATTTGTATTAATTAAATCACTGCTTGGCCTATTAGCTCTAGCTTCTTATTGACTAACTCTTACATATTAATTTAACCCATTGCTATTAATCTGTGTATCACCATGTAGCTGTGGCTTACCAGCTAAAGTTCTGTCTGGCTCTGGCAGGGCTACATGAGTTCACTCTGACTCTGCATTCCTTTCTCCCAGCATTCAGCTTAGTTTTTCCCTGCCTACCTATATTCTGTCCTGTTCAGGTCCAAATCAGTCCTTTATTAACCAATGGTATTCACAGTATACAGAGGGGAATCTCACATTGCCTCCCCTTGTCTGTTTAAATAAAAAGGAAGGTTTTAACTTTAACATAGTAAAATTGCATATAACAAAGTAGGTATCAAGCAAGAATTACAGTTACAATATTTCTACCTATTTTATCTTTTATCATTACTAAGGAAAACTAAAACTATCAATTCTTCAACTCCATCAAAGACTCCAGAAGGATATAACATTACCTAAGTAAACAATAAGTTCATTGTAAGCAACTTCCAAAACTCTAGAATTGACAGAGACATCTTGGTGCTTGGACAGTCACCCAAAGTTCTTCTGTACCATTAGGGCATCCATCTTCAGCCTACAGGCCCATAGTATCCAGCAGACTTTTCCATGAAGGAGGAAGTTTCAAAGACAGTTCCACCCATATTGGCAGGTTGTCAGTCACTTTCTTCTGTATCCTGCAGAATGTCTGGCAGACTCTTTGATGAAGGAGGAACCCTGAAATATTGTCTCACCTTTAGGCAAGTTCAGCAGTCATTTCTCTGTGGGTCCTGCATATCTAGTTCATACAACATAGTATCAAGCAATCCAGGAAAAACAGTTTCTCACCCAAATGGCTAGCAAACTCCATAAGGAGTCTCTTTGATGCCCATCATCCTCTTGGAGTAGATTGGTGCTGTCAGGAGCATATGTGTCTCACTGTCATGAAAAGTTCTAAGTTTTAAAACAGTTTAAATGCCATATTCTGTAGTCTTTGAAAGGTTTAAAGAATGCCTATCCATCTGAAATACATCTCTGTACATCTAGAAAATCTAACTAACATGACTACAAGCTTGACTATTATAGATGATTATCTATTAACCTATATTTCTTAATTATATACTACATTTTTATTTATTTTTATTTTT